>NC_056726.1:1204550802-1204713302 GCF_019279795.1 Protopterus annectens
CCTTCCTCAACTGGCATCTTCCGTCCCTGGGGTCACTGATCAAACCCTGGCCAAATGAATATTAGTCTGAGCTTCATGTCTCTTTGCCGTAATGCCAGCAAATGTTGGAGTATGATATGACTGCAAAGTACGTGTTTGGGAGGTCAGAATATTGTAACTAGAGCACTGCACAAGAGACGAAAGAAGTTAAGAGGTCAATGGTAAGTGATTGCTGAGGTGCTTAAGATTGTTTCTTCCAAGCTACAGTACCCCATGTTTAAAACATTTGGAGTTGGATTGCTGGCCCTTTGATGGAATAGTCAAAACAGTGGAACAAATTACTTTCAGCAGTAAAAGAGTCTCGCTAATAAGAGAGTAAGTAGTAAACCACTGGGAACTAGAGGAATAAATATTTTTAAAATGTGATTAGAATTGTGTTATTCCTTGTCTGTAGACATAAAGTGTAGTACTGGTGCAGTAATGCTTAATTGTTTTTGTTTCTTTTGTAGCTCTCTGAAAAGCTGCAAGTCATCTTTTCAAGATGGCAGTTCGCAACTCCAGCAAGGATGATGCAGAACGCTACCTCTTTGCAGACCGAGGTTATGTGGCGAGCCCTGCTACACAGGCAGATTGGACAGCTAAAAAGTTGGTGTGGGTAGCTTCAGAACGACATGGCTTTGAGGCAGCAAGCATGAAGGAAGAACGTGGTGATGAGGTTGTGGTGGAACTGGCTGAAAATGGGAAGCGGGTGGTTGTTAGCAAAGATGATATTCAAAAGATGAATCCCCCCAAATTCACAAAGGTGGAGGACATGGCTGAGCTTACCTGTCTGAATGAAGCATCTGTCTTACATAACCTCAAAGATCGGTACTACTCTGGACTGATCTATGTAAGTACTGTTTTTAAAATTTATGACTATTGATTAAAATTAGAATAGAGTCATTTAAGATGTATGTTTGCATGCATTAGATTCTTTTGTAACAAAATATCTTATGTAACTATTCACATGCTTGATTTCTGTTATATTTAATGCGGGAAACTGACTTTTTAAGATGGAGAATATAGATAAACACATCATTCTGGTTCTTTGTCTCTTTTGGCGTTTTTATTGGTTATAATTAATTTTGCACCAAAATTAAGTAGTTAAGTATGGCTTTACACAGAAAATGAAGGAATCCGTGAAGAAGTGACTAGCATTTTGGATGTGATGTTGATGAAGGGAGCTGGGATAAATGAGGAGTAGAGGGTAAGTAGTGGTCACGCATCAACAAGAAAAAGGAGGAATTATTTCATAATGCAGAATTGGGACTACATGAGGCTAGATTTTGGGAATCTGATCAGTATGGTTAAAGACAGGGTAATGATCAACAGATTAAATAAATAAAATAATTGGTTCAGTAGAAGAACATTTGGATTCTGTCGAAAGAAAAATATGAAGAAGAGTGGATACTTAAGGAAGAGGAAAACAGGAAGGAGGAGGAGAAGTCAATCCATTTGGATGACCAGTGAAGTAATGAGTGCTCTCAGATAATTTTTCCCTCCTTGCCTGCTGACCATCAAGCTGTATTTCTGTTGGTCTTAAGCTCATCTGTTCTGCTACAGTTGAGAGTCCCCAGTGCGAAGGTGAAATCCCATTAGAGGAGGCTGTTTTTTTTGGGCAGCAGTGGACTGTTTAGGTCCTAACCCTGCTCTGTTGTTGGCTGATGTGGATGCCTTTGTCAGTGTGGGGACCTGTTGCACTTTCCCCAAGCAAATAAGTACTCCTGCCTGCTCCCTAATGAGTGTGACATAGGCTTGTTTTATCATAGCAGTTTTATGTTCCCAGTTAGAGTGCAACTCTGTTACCTGCAGGTGTGTATGTGCATATGGATAAGCAGTCAACTGAACCACCACTCCCTCCTTCCTGGGTAAACAAGCTGGCACTAGATGATCACTCCTCCCCTCTTTGCCTCTTCCAGTGCCTGAACCACTATTTGTACTCTGGTCATCTTGTTCTAATCATCTTGTTCTAAGTCATAGATTTGTCCTTCTGTGCCACAGAGATGGGCTGAGTGCTGAGAGACCTTAGAGAATGCTTTACATTACAAGTAAGGAGGAGAAAAAGAGGTAAAATGTACACAAAAATAAACTATGAAGGATACATCTAGGGCAGTCAAGTAGGCCAAAATTAGCCTAATTTCTTCTTTCTACAGAAAAATATAGATCTGAAGTAGTTAACTTCTTTTGTCCATCAACCTATGGGTTATCGGATCCATATCAGATCCGAGCCGGCAGCTTCCAACAGCTAAGCTCCAAGCTCCTCCCCCTTGCCCATAATCCCCTGCTATCCCTTCCTGACTTCAGATCTAGTTTGCCGCGGTTGTCTTAAGCAGCTTGATCGAGCTTCCAGGCGTGGTATCTGTGGATTTGTGAGAAAAATCTTTCTTTTTTCTTAGTCTAATCAGAAATTTTGTGTGTGTGTGTGTGTGTGTGTGTGTGTGTGTGTGTGTGTGTGTGTGTGTGTGTGTGTTAAGTAGACTCCCAGTAGCGTTAAGGCTTTATTGATCTAATTTTTAGTATCCCCCCCCCCCCCCGTGTTTGCGTTAGGGTGTATGGTTTTGGGGCCTAGCGAGTGTGTAGTTTTTCTTTGATAGGTATGGCAGAGGCACCCAAAACATTTTTCTCAAAGTGTACTGAGTGTGGCCATAAGCTGTCCCCAGCGGATGGCCACACTTGGTGCGTTTTATGCCTTGGGGTTGAACACCTTTCCTCCGGCTGCACTATTTGCACAGCGTTCAACCCCAGGGCCCTTAAGGACCGGAGGGCGAAGCTGATTCTGGCGGGACGTCTGCCCCCGGACCTGGCTTTGTCCTCCGGTCCCTCCGTGGCACCTGCCGCGGCAGCGCCACCTGCTATTCCCCTTCCCCTGGCCGGGACTCCACCTCCCACCTTGGGCCAGGAGGAGAGGGAAGCCAGAAAGGAGAAACGCCGGGAAAAGCACCACAAGTGTCGGCCCGAAGCTTCTGCATTGGCCCCGCCAGTCAAACGGGTTTCTCCTCTCAGGACCTCCGAGTCTTCTCCTTCCCGGCTCCGATCCCCCCACTTCTCCCCAGGGCCGGAGGAGGAGGAGACCCGGTCGCCTTCGAGGTCATCGAGGCGGCACTCGCGGCCCGCCTCGGTGGCCTCATCAAGGTCTACCCGCAGTATGTCTGACGCAGACTTGGACCGGATGATGCGTAGGTTTCTCCAGGCCCAGCTGCAGATGGGAGTGCTCCTGCCCCCCCCTTCTCGGGGGGGGGGCTTGACCCCCTTTTTCTCCCTGATTGCTCCTTCTCTGACCCACTACCAGGGTTCGGAGCTCTCGGAGCCAGGTAGCGTCGGAGCCGGGGGACTGTCGGCGCCGATAGCACCTTCGAGTCTGTCGGGTCCATTTTCTTCGGATCCGTGCTCTCGGAGCCGAGAGCTGAGCTTCGGATCCAGAGGTGTCAGTGTGGCTTCGGCTCCATCTCGGTCGGAGCATACTGGCCCTTCGAATCCGACCGTGTCGGCGCTGGCTCCGATCCGCACATCGGATCCTAGGAGAGCGGCTCTCAGGCATTCGACGTCATAGAGAGGTCTTTGTCGAGGGATTCCAGGCCCCCGGCTTCAGCTACAGCTCCACCCTGCGCTCCCTCTCAGACGAGTCCGCCTTCCATCACCCGGCCCCAGGGACAGCCTGCTCAGATGTCCCAGATAGTTCACTTGCTGGAACAGGATGTGGTTGGTGAGGCCTCTCCGGACAGCCCCCCCCCGAGGAGGTCCCCTCACAAACGCAAGTGCAAGAGGAGTCACGTGGACTCCCCTGAGTCCTTGACAGAGGACACTGACTTGGAGGAAGGGGAAAGTTCCCCAAGGTCACCACCCAAAGACGTCTCCTTCAGAGACATTATGGAGATGCTTCGGATCGGGCTGGGGGGGTGGTCTGCCCCAAAACCTTCCTCTGACGAGTCTGTTTTTCTGGAGGCGTTTGAAGCAGGCCTGTCTACTTCTTGGGTGTCCTCTCCCGCTGATCCCGTGGTAGACCTGATTACTACCAGGACATGGAAGGAACCGGACACTGTGAAGGCCATTCCAAAGAGGCCGGACAAAATTCTTAGCCCCCCCCTTTGGACAGGTCATGTTGGAGCAAGGGGGCCCCGGTAGATGCCATGTTGGTGGTGGCCACCACCAAAAGGGAACTGGCCCAGGAGAGTTCCTCGGTCCATCCTCCAGACAAGGAGTCTCGGACGATGGACCGTCTGGGGAAGCGGGTGTTTGCTTCAGCCACCTTCTCTGTGAGGTCGCTGAATTATATGGCACACGTGATTCGGCTCCAACGGGATCTTATCAAAGAATACGCTGGGTCGCCCCCAGAGTCCATGTCGGCGGGGGACAAGAAAGTGTCCTCTACCCGAATGGCCACTCTGAAATCTATCTCCAATACCTCTATGCGGTTACTATCCCATGCCACGGAAGGAGCCGCTAGAGCTAGTGGAGCGGGCGTTGTCCTATGGCGACAGGCGTGGCTCGGGCACTGTGATTTCGTGGAACCCTTTAAGGCGTCTTTCGCTAATGCCCCGTTTTGTTCTGCCCTTTTTGGCAAGACCGTACGCGACACATTGGTTCAGAGTGAAAAAGACAGGAAGATGTTGTCTGCCGTTGGAGTCCGCTTCTCTGCTCCCCGGAGGTCCTTCTCCAGGAACCAAAAGGGACAGAAGAAGACATGGTTCCGGAAGTCTCAACAGTCCTGTTTCGCTCCGGAACCCTCGTCCTTCAGAGGCAGAGGAAGACAGGGTGGACGCCGCCCTAGAGGCAGAGGGAGCCCGAAGAACTTTGGGTCCAGAGAACCTTTCTCTGATCGGCCCACGCAGCAACCCTGAGGGGTTACCTGACTGTTCCACTCTGGAGGCAGTCGAGGGGGCATTTCTCGAGGCACCTGGCAGCTTGGGTGTCCATTACAATGGATCGCTGGGTGCTTCGGATCATATCCAGAGGCTACAAAATCCCCTTTCTCAATTCCCCTCTCAGTTCCCGAAACCTCGCCGGTGTCCCACCCTATCAGAGGGAGGCGGCAGCTGAGGAAATACTCCAGGTGCTAGAAAAAAGAGCAATCCAGCACGTCCCCCCAGGCCAGTCCGGATCAGGCTTCTACTCCAGGTTCTTCTTGGTGCCAAAAAAGACGGGGGACTTGAGACCAATCCTCGACCTGTCCTTCCTGAACCTGTCAGTAGCCAAAGAAAAGTTCCGGATGGTCACACTTCAATCCATTCTCCCCCTTCTGCAGGAGAACGACTGGATGTGCTCCATAGACCTCAAGGACGCGTACTATCACATTCTGATGGACAGATGATCCAGGAGGCTTCTCCGCTTCCGCTGGGAGCCAGCCACTACCAATTCAGGGTCCTTCCCTTTGGACTCACCACAGCCCCCAGGGTGTTCACCAAAGTGTTAACTGTTGTAGCGGCCCACCTGAGACTCCAGGGAATTCAGGTCTTCCCGTACCTGGACGACTGGCTCCTGACCGCCCCCACCAGGCATCTACTTTGCACGGCCAGGGATTACTTTCTCCGACTAGCTCCCCGGCTGGGGATCACGATCAACATCGGGAAATCTTCCCTTCTTCCGACTCAAATCCTAGATTTCATCTGAGCCAGATTGAACACAAACCAGCTTCTAGCCTTCTTGACTCCGGACCGGCTACGAACTCTGAAACTCCATGTACTGGCCCTTCTACAATCCCCAGCTCCCCCTGCGGAATTGGTCCTGAGGGCTCTAGGCTCGATGGCGGCAACCATCAACCTACTACCCATGGCGCGCTTGAACATGAGAGTTCTTCAATGGACCTTACAAGTCCAGTGGTCCTTGCTGCTACGTCCCCTGAGCTTTCCCATTCCTCTCAGCAGGGTGTGCAAGAAAGCCCTCTTATGGTGGCTCCAGTCCCCGGACCTCCAGAAGGGGCACCCCTTCTCTGCGCCCCCTCCTCCAGCCACGGTGACCATGGACGCCTCTCGCTTCGGGTAGGGGGGGCACTGCTTGGACAGGACCGCTCAAGACACGTGGAACCATTCGGAGACCTTATTGCATATCAATGTCCTAGAGATGAGAGCGATGCTTTTGGCTTTGCAAGCACTTCAAAGCCTTCTTCCCTTGGGGACAATTACTATCCAGACGGACAACATGTCAGTCGTCTGGTATATCAACAAACAAGGGGGAACCAGGTCCTATTCACTTTGTCAGGAGGCCATGAGAGTGTGGGAATGGGCTACGTCCACCAACCGCTTTCTCATAGCGACGCACATTCCGGGACTGTCCAACATTTTAGCAGACAGACTAAGTCGATCCATCCTGTCACCGTACGAGTGGTCTCTGAATCCAAAAGTAGCGAAGCAAATCTTCTCCAAATGGGGTCAACCTCGTTGCGATCTTTTTGCCTCTCCTTCGAACGCAAAGTGCAGTGACTACTTGGCTCTAATTCCCCCACCCGGGGAATCCCCCAGAGATGCTCTGCATGCTTGACCACCTGGTCTACTGTATGCTTACCCTCCTCTACCCCTGATGCTAAAGTTTTTACAGAAAGACAGACGGTTGGGGAGCAGAATAATCCTCATTGCCTCATTCTGGCCTCGTCAAGCATGGTTCTCTTATCTATGGTCTCATCTAGTGAATCCCCCATGGATTCTAGATCCCATCCCAGATCTGATCTCTCATCCGTCAGGCCTGTCAACCCCGAACCTGGACAACCTCAAGCTCACAGCTTGGTTGATCCAGTTCCAGTGATAGCTAGGACTCCTGGTATCTCACCCCCTGTCAAGGCTATTCTAGTAGCCGCTCACAAGCCATCTACTAGAAGAATCTGTAATAGCAAATGGAAGCGTTTTTCTATTTGGGCAGAGCATCGGAACTTAGATCCCTTTACAGTTTTGTTGCCAGCAGTACTAGATTTTCTGTCAGGGTTATTCGACCAAGATGCTAGCTCTTCTACGGTCAAAGTCCAGTTGGCCGCAATCTCTCATTATCATGTTGGCAATGATTTCGGCCCTCTGACGTCGTCCAAATTATGTAAGACCTTCCTAAAAGGCACCTTCTTACTAAGAACTCCGGTAAAAGATGCAGTCCCTCCTTGGGATTTAACTCTTGTACTTCAGTCTCTAACAGCTCCTCCCTTTGAGCCTGCAACTTCGGTGGATCTGAAATATCTTGGAAGACAGCTTTTCTTGTTGCCATTACTTCAGCCAGAAGGGTCTCGGAGCTTCAAGCCCTTTGCGCCAAGCCACCGTATTTGGTTTTCCACAAAAATAGAGTCTCACTCAGGACCAATCATTCCTTCCTGCCCAAATTGCATCAGAGTCTAATATCAACCAGTCAGTTAATTTGCCAGTCTTCTTCCCAAATTACCAAAACAAAGGTGAATGCAAGTTGCTCTCGCTAGACGTACATAGGCAACTAAGATTCTATTTGCACAGGACAGCTGACCACAGGAAATCTGACCAACTTTTTGTATCCTTTGCTAAGCCCTCCTTGGGAAAACCTGTCTCAAAAGTCACATTGTCCAGATGGATTTCCCAATGTATTCTTTTGGCATATGAGAGTTCGGGCCGGCCTGCACCTCAAGGAGTCCATGCCCATTCTACACGATCAATCTCTACCTCTGCGGCCTTTCGATCTAGGGTGTCGTTGGATGACATTTGTTCAGCAGCTACTTGGGCTTCATCTCATACATTTATAAATCATTACAAATTGGATATTGTCTCCATGGGGAGAGCATCCTTTGGCTCTGCAGTGCTCCGGAACATCCTTCCATGAGGACCTCCCAAGAATCAGGTAGCTGGGGACTCTGTCCCATAGGTTGATGGACAAATGAAGTTAACTACTTCAGATTTCGAAGTTATGTACTTACCATAACGTTCCATCTGAGTAGGTAAACTTCATTTGTCAGCAACCGTCCCTCCCTCCGTCCCCCTAGCCTCCTGCTGTCATGGCAGATTTTTCCAGGTTAGAGTAGGGAGATGGTTCTTGGTATCGTATGGTCTATGGATAGGCAAACTCGATCTGAGGTCAGGAAGGGATAGCAGGGGATTATGGGCAAGGGGAGGAGCTTGGAGCTCGGATCTTAGCTGTTGGAAGCTGCTGGCTTGGATCCGATATGGATCCGATAACCCATAGGTTGCTGACAAATGAAGTTTACCTACTCAGATGGAACTTTATGGTAAGTGCATAACTTCTAATTCTCACACACACATTATCTCTACATGTGATGTAAAATGGCATTAAATTTACTAGATATCAATGGCTCAAATGGAAGTGGATTAATTTTGGAGAGGATCAACACAGCAAATGAAAATGCACTGTTTTGCAGTGGATATTTTACTATGTATTGAGTGTATAGAAACTTAGAAAAAAGTAGGTCTGCAATTAACCAGAAAGGAAATAAAAGTTGGACGGGGGGTGATTGCTTTGATGGTGGTGGTAATGTGGAGATGCAGAGTGGTACCAAAATTCAGGGGAAAAAAGAGGTCCCAAAAGGTCAAGGGATGAGAAGAATGACCTGTGACATTACCCTGATGGCATACACTGTTTTCGAGTATGTAATCAGTGATTTCTTTTGTGTGGTTTTCCTTGCTGCCATCTTTTTTTTTTTTAAAACAAGGAACATCTTTATTAAGTTATCATGTATGACATAGGCCATGTTACATTTATATAAATGAAAATAAACCATAGTGACACAATCTTAGTTGCAAACATTATACAATCCAAACCGTGCCAACACAACTTTAGCTGCAAACATTATTCAATACCTTTAACGTATCCAGTTATTGATAGTCAGCCATTACATAGCTCATTCAGATCCTACCTTCTTTTAAACCTCGCTCTTCCTATGCATGTATTGATCCCATATTTCCATTTTTTTCCTACGTAATTTGCTCCCACTCTTTTCTAAAGATCCCAGTTCCAGTTATTTTATCTCTGTTACTATCTTTGCTACTTCTAGTAAAGTTGTTTTAGACTTTGATTTCTATTTTCTGGTAATTGTTTTTTGGCAGCCATCATAATTGGATTCAGCAAGGCCTTACTATGTCTAGGCAGTTCCAATTCTGTATCATAGCTCAAAAAAACAATTTCCATAGTTACTCCAGTTTGCTCAACCAACATCTCTGACAGAGCAGTCTGCAGGGACTTTTTAAAGTTTGCCAATTCATTACACTCCCAGAAAAATACGTTCCCAGTTACCTCTTTCTTCCCCATCACACCTCCAACATTTGCTGTGCACCTGAGGAAAAATTCTTTGAAGTCTGCTTGGGGTGTAAAAATACCTGTGCAGACACTTTCAGCCAAAGATCTTAAATCTTCTAGATTTTGTTGCATGTTTAGGAGATATACATATATGCCCCATTGTTTCTTTGTGAATTGCTTATCTAATGTCTCTTCCCAATCCTTCCTTACCTCCTCTGATTGATTCTTATAGTTATCGTGCAATATTTTATGTGCTCTGCTACTTATTCCTTTCTTAACAGCAGCTTCTGTTCTATTAAAAACTGTACCAGCGGTGGCCTTTTGTGTAGGACCCCCACTATTTCTTTTTCTTTGTCTATACTCTAATATCAGTCCTTCATATGGAAGGTATTCTCTAGCCTGTTGTCCAAATAAGTTCTTGGCGTCATCCCATTCTGTTACCTTACCTTGGTTCCTTAACCAGTTTTCCTGTAATATATTCCTACCCCCTCTTACCTATCTTCTGTATCCCTAATTGCAGTCATCCCCTATTGGCAGAATCTCCTTTCTTCATTCCTGTATTGGCTTAGTTCTTAGAAGACCTGCTACTTCATGTATATAATATTTTGTATGATTATTGTTGTTCTCCTTAAAGATCTGCATCCAAAATCCCAGTCTCTCTGTTAGTTGAGCCCCCCCCCCCCATTTCGTCATCATCTTTTTCCACTTTGAATTATAGTTTTATGCTTGTGCAATGTATAGGAGCCATAACTGTATTGTTCTGAATTACCCCTTCCAACTCGGGTAATCTCAGTCTGCCTTGTTCTGTTGGAAGAATAAGGTTATCCCACTTAACTCTTACCGTCTTCCCCTCCCAGGTAAAATCCTTCAGCTGTTTATTAATTGCTATCCACAACTTCTGTAACAGCACTGTAATGTCCCTTTCTGGTTTTGTCAGGTATAAAATAATGTCATCTGCAAATAGACCCAGCTTTTTTTGATTACCATACCAATTATATCCTTTAATTTCTGTTGCTCATCTGGTCAGGATAAAACAGACAAACATCTGTGGGTTCTGTTCAATCCGCTTTATTATGTATAAACACATCAGGATTGAGGCTTAATAAGTTTAACTTAGATAAACTTATAAACAAGCTAGCTATCACACTCATACATGCTTACTCTGTGGCTGCACTCTCAAAAAGGCACTGAAGCTAGGATGTGCTTGCTATTTATATGCATGTGCTGTCCTTGGAAACGCTTCTTAAAGGTACAACACACACACTTCTACATCCGCTTTCTTTGAGAAGTGGGTCTTGCATTATTGATGACATTAATTGTCATGCAATTGATGCAAAATATTTCTTTGACATGCAAATATACAGAACTAATACATATAGACAGTTATGTCTAGGTCGCTGTGTATTTCACACTAGGTCTAAAAATACGACCAAATCATGTGACATAGAAATTAGAATTAGGTCTAGCAACTGAAAGCGTCTCTGATGAATGTTCAACTTTGGGGGCATCAGGAACATCAACAGGAATGGAAATTAAGACACGTTCTGCAACAGTAACATTGTATGGATTGCCCTGAGATCTAGAGTCTGTATCACAGGAACAATGCTGCAATATCGATTCTGATACAGGAAGATGTCTGTGATTTCTCCTGTACTCCATACCCTCAGATTCCACAAAATAGGATCTCGGCTCAGCGCATGTACCTGTTACTTGATCAATCTGGTCAAAACCTTTCACCGTTTGTATCCTCACTGTCTCTCCTTCTTTCAGTGGACGAAGAAATCTGCTCAATTTATCATTGCTGGACTTCTGGTAATAATGCTTTCTGAATAGTTGGGCTTTGATTGTTCTGTTGTTCTTCGCTTAGTCCTCAACAGACTAGAACTCATAGGCAGTGTTGTTCTGGCTTGCCTAGATAGAAGCCTCTGAGCAGGCAAGCCAAGTATGTCATCACTGGGTATGTTTTTGAGACTGAGTAAATTCAGGAAGACATCAGTATTATCAAGCTTTGACTTCTCTAGTAATTGTTTTGCACTCTGTACTACACGTTTAGCTACTCCATTTGGCTGTGGATATTGTGGACTACTAGTAACATGTACAAAGTCCCATTCTTTTGCACATTTCTGAAACAGCTGACTGGTAAATTGGGTACCATTGTCAGAAATAACTTTGCATGGACTACCATGGACTGAGAAGTCACATTTCAACTTGGTGGTAACAGCAGTGGATGTTAGGTTAGGTAATATCAATCTCAAACCAGTTTGAATAAGAGTCAACCAACACTAAATAAATCTGATTGCTCCACTCAGATATATCAGTGACTACTGTTGACCAAGGTAGTTCAGGAACTTGACTTAGCTGAAGTTCTTTTTGCAAATGCGGTTTAGTACCATTGCATAATGAACCGAAAGAAAGTACTTTATCAATATTGTTTGCTAGAGAAGACCAAAATACTAGTACTCTCTCCCTTGTTTTGGTAGATTCGGAACCTGGGTGACCACAATGCAAAATCTGGATATATTCACATTGTAAGGAAGCAGGAACAACAATTTTAGGACTTTTGAAAATAATGTCATCTTCCATCAACATTTCATCTCTGTAAGGAAATTAAGTTTGCACTTCAGGTGGTACACTAGATTGCTTTGACGGCCATCCAACATTAATGAAGTAGATGAGCTTTTGCAAAACTTGGTCAATCTTTGTATGATCTGTCATCTCATCAAGTCTCTTGGTAGAAAAATTATACACTTCAATGACATCAAAATCACAATTCTCTCCATTAAGCTGGCCCGTTGTATTTCTGGGCAATCTGGATAAGGTGTCAGCCAGATAAAGAAGTTTGCCTTTTGTATAAACCATTTTGAAGTTGTACCTTTGCAATTTGAGCATCATTATTCGTAATCTCACTGGAGCTGAATTCATAGGCTTCTTTAAAATAGTGACTAAAGGTTGGTCATCAGTTTCAATCTGAATAGCTCGACCATAAATGTAATTATGAAACTTTGAACATGCGAATACTATTGCCAAAAGTTCTTTTTCAATCTGAGCATATTGCATTTCAGTTTGGGTAAGAGTTCTAGATGCATAGGCTACTGGTCTGTCCTCTGGAAGAATAACTCTGGCAAGACCAAATTATGAAGCGTCACAGGAAAGAGTTACTTGTTTATTGACATCATAGTATCTTAATGTAGGTGGGGTGGCAATTTTCTGCTTAAGGTCTTCAAATGCTCTCTGGTGCTGTTCCAACCAAGACCATGTAACATTTTTGTGCATTAGCTCTCTCAAAGGCACTTTCAGTTCACTGAAGTCTGGTATAAACTTGCCTAAGTAGTTGACCTTACCAATAAAACATTGCAGAGCTTGAACATTATCTGGTGCTGGCATCTCTAGAATGGCTGCTTGCTTGGACGGGTCTGGTCACAAGCCAGTAGTAGTAAATAAATGACCTACATATGTAACTTCTGGTCGTCTTGAATTTGCACTTCAGAGGATTGAGCTTCAAGTTCACTTCACGTGCTCTGTCTAGAACTTTCCTAAGATTTCTGTCATGCTCTGCTTCACCATTGCCTCCAACCAATAAATCATCTACTATTATGGCACAAGGATAACCTGAAAAAATTTGTTCCATTGCACCACCCTGAAAGATTTCACTTGCAGAATTTATTCAAAATGGCATCCTGAGGAATCATCTTCCAAATGGGGTACTGAAAGTAGTCAGTAGGGAAGATTTGCGATCAAACATCACTTGCCAAAATGAACTTTTTGCATCCAAGACAGAAAAAACAGTGGCATTTGGTGTTAGGGCTGCAGCTTCCTCGACTGTACATATAGGATGATGCAGTCTCTTTAATCCTTTGTTCAAATCTCTTGGGTAAATGCATATTCTGATTTTGTCTAAGCCTTTTTTTGTGGGTTGCTACCATGGATAACACCCATTCAGTTGGTTCTGTAACTGGACAAATTACACCTTGCTGTGCCATTTTATCCAACTGAGCTTTGACTTTATTCTGCATAGCTATCGAAACTTTTCTTGCTGGTCTGATCTCTGGGTCTAACTTTATAGAATACACAATTTGAAGTTTGTCCAACTTGTCATAGAAAACATCAGCATACTCTGAGAAAGTAGCTTCAGTAAAATTGGAACGGAACTGAGACGTGCTTATATGATGAACTACTTTGGTAAAGGAAAGCAGATTCATTCTCAGACTGTCTCTTTGACCCAGAAATAATTGCACTGGTCTTTTGACTACATAGAATAGTAAGCTGTAGCAGTTCCAAGCCAGTTAACATGAAACCACTACTGAGCCTTCAGTTTGAATTTTTTCACCTCCATAAGCAACAAGTTTCGCACAACTAGCCACATTAAGTTGCTCACCAGCTCTCACCTTAGCAAATGTGCCTGCTGACATAACATTACACTTTGAACCAGTGTCTACTTTGAGCTCGTTGGATTTACCATTGATCTGGACAGCACTTTGCCAATAAATTTACCGCATCAACCTTTTCACCAATTACTGATACACCATCTACATAGAAAGTAGGGTTGCAGCTGTCTATATGATCAACTTGCTTTTTTGAGTGACCCTTCTTTGTAACTGTCTGTGGTTTACTTGATTTGCAAAACTTTTAAAAATTGTTCCATTTTTTACAATTGAGGCATTGCTGACCAAATGCTAAGCACTTTTGTCTTTTCGATTCATGATTGGCACCACAATTGCGACAGTTAACAATAAAGCTTGATTTGGGTTTTGCTGACTCACCCTTGCACTGAGCATGTCCTTTTCACTGACCTGGTCTTAGAACTTGCTGGAAAACTATGGATTTTACCTGCCACACCCACAGGGGTTACATCTGCCATTTGCTTAGACCTGCTTAGCTACATGTTGCATGCTGTCTGTATTTGCTCTGGAGCCTGCTGAAACCATGCTCTTATCTCTTGCAAGCATACTTGTGTGCCTTTCTGTAACTTCATGGGTTTGACAAATCTCAATAGCTTTGTTCAGTGTTAAATCACTCTCACGAAGCAAAATCTTTCTCACTGCAGCACCGTTAATACCACACACAAGCCTGTCCTTTATTAACTCATGTTTTACATCACCAAATCTGCACATTTTAGCTTTGTTTCTCAGGTCAGTAATATAAACTGCAAAGGTTTCTCCTAGCCTTTGAACTCTTGTATAAAACAAATGCCTCTCTAATGTAACATTTGTCTGGGGGGTTCACATTTCCCTGAATTTGTGTTTCAAGCACTCAGGACCTTCCCCTGATTCAGCCTGCACAGGAATATGATGGTTTTCCCCTTCTCCTTCATATACTACTGGTGCATACACAAATGAACACCGTCTTTCAATGGCCTCTGACCCAGCTAAGCTTAGCAAAATCAATGCCCTGGTGCATGCATCTTTGTCAGAATAAGCTGCTTGTATTAAAATGTCATACTCTTGCTCAAATATTCTCCGATACTCTGCAATATTCTGATCAAATACAAGTGGATCTGGTCTGCAAAGTGTCTCTGCCATAATAACACATACCAGTGAAGGCTTTGCAATTATGCACAACACACACACACACACACACACACACACACACACACACACACACCAGAAATATATGCCTGTACTTGTAACTATTCCCAATAGCACAAGCTTCTGAATAGCTGAACTTTGTGAAATAAGTCTCCTGGGCACAAGAATACTCTTGAAATCACTGTACTGTAAGAAATCGCCTCTTATCAGTGTAAGAAACATTTGAAAATAACTGCACTCTGCGGATAAACTGGGCAGAAGAAGCCCAGAGTAAAACATTTTTTGAAGTAACTGCACTTTGCGAATAAACAGCACACAGAAACACTGAAACATTCCCAAAATGGCTGTACTTTGCTAAATAACTATGTACAGTTCAAGAAACACTCTGTAATGGTGGCACTCTGTGAATAGGCACACCCAGCGCAAGAATGTTTTTGAAATGGCTGTATTTTTGATGGCACTTTATGAAATAGTTGCACTTTGCACACAATAAACTTTTCGGAATAAATGCACAGTAATAAGCACACACTCTAAGCACTTTTACACACTTTGAGAAACTTCAGATAACTCTAGTTATGCCCTGTATAGCTTAATGAATGAAAAATAGTACTTTATGCCAAAACACAGTAATTTGCCAAAAAACATTCAGTCTCCTTGCTTTATTTATGCTTAATGTGCCCTTTTTGCCTTTTATTATATTAATTTTGCTCATTTAATCTTTTTTCATGCCCATTATATTTTACTTGCGCTCATTTTATTCTAAACATGCCTGTTTTACTGTAAACATGCTCGTTTTGTAATTCCGAGATAATTCCAAACTCCTTTTGTGCTTTTCTAATAATTGTTTATCATATATCTTAATTTTAAACATTTCATTTAATTAATAAACCTTTTGTGCCTTTTGCTTGCTTAGTAATGCATTCTGTGCCCTTATAATGCTCAATTTTATCTTTTTAATAAATAAATCATTTGTGCAAGTTTTTATTATCTTTAGTTCGTTTCTGGCCCTTTTTTGTACGCTGTTCACTTAGTTTACCTTCACTGTTAACTCCGCACCTCATAGCTCTGAAAAACAATCTCTGGAATCCCAGTTCTGACACCAAATTACTCGTCTGGTCAGGATAAAATAGATGAACATCTGTGTGTTCTGTTCAAGCAGCTTTATTATGTACAAACATGTCAGGATTGAGGCTTAATAAATTTAACTTAGATAAATTTATAAACAAACTAGCTGTCGCACCACATGCTCACTCTCTGGCTGCACTCTCAAAATGGCACTGAAGCTAGCATGTGCTTGCTATTTATATGCATGTGCTGTTCTTGCAAAACGTTTCTTAAAGGTCTAAGGGACATGCTGCACCTCAAAAAATCCAAATCCCATCGAGCTACACGCTCGAGAGACTTGAACCTCAGCACTGAAATAAATAGGACATGCTGGAGGGACAGATTCATAACCCAGAGGCTCCCTTCACTCTGGAATAAAATCCCAGTCCAGGTTAGGCAGAGTCCCTCATTGACTCTTTTCAAGAGGAATCTTGATGAGTGGATGGGAGATCGTAGGTTTACCCCGGGTATCACTTCTGTGTCACTGTTAGACAGAGGCACAGTATACTAACCTCGAAAAAGGGCATAGCAAAATTAATTTAAAATGGGTGGCGAAAGCCAAACATACTCTGGCTAGGCTTATAAATGCCCTAGGGCAGATAGCCTAGTATGAACCTATGAACCTATGAACAACACACACACACACACACCATTGTATAATTTCTTTGTCCCTTATTTTCTTTGCTAGTTGTTCTAAATATAATGCAAATAACAAAGGGGAGAGAGGTCCCCCTGCCTAGTTTCTCTGCTTATGCAGAGATTAGAAGAGAGGACCCCACCCACTTTTAATTTTCGTCGATCCTTCATATGTCCTCCTAGTCAACCGTATAATTTTATCAGGGAATGGAAATACTTCCATTGTTCTGCTCATAAAATCCCAGCTTAGTCTATTAAATGCTTTCTCTCCATCAAGACCCACTAGCAACAGTTGTATTTTCTTACATTCTGTTCCCTCTGGATCATCACTGTTCTGTTTATGTTGTCAAATGTTTCCCTCCCCTCCACAAAACCATAGTGATTCATATCTATCAATTTTGGCATTACTTTTCCTATTCTTTTAGCTGTCATTTACATAAACACTTTATAATCATGATTTAGTATTGAAATGGGCCTGTATGAAGCTAAATCTTATGATCTTTACCCTCTTTAGGTATTACAACTACTACCTATTTCTTTTAGGATGCTGGAACTTCTCCTCCTCTTAAAATACTGTTAAAACCTTCCAGATCTTTATCAGTTTTTTCCCTCCTAGCTTCCAAACTCCGACAGGAATACCATCTATTCCTGGGGACTTTCCTGTAGATTGGGTATACATCACCATTTGTATCCCATCTCCTACTATCCTAAATGTTAGTAATTGAGCCTCCTCTCCCTCTAGCCTTGGCATATTTAATTCTTCCATAAACATTTCCATTTACACCTTTTTTTGATTTCCATATTTCTCTGCTTTTTGTAGACTTTCATAGAATTTCCGAAATATTTCTAATACTTCTACGGGATCCCTTGTTATCCTTCTTGTTATAGGCTCTCAAAGCTTGGTGACAGCCCTTTCTTCTTTCTGTTGCCTGAGTTGTTGTGCTGAAAGTTGATATGCTCTAGAGTTAAGCTATGAAAACAAAATCGCCACTGATTCTAAGGAGAACCACGTCAAGAATCTCAATGGCAATACCCAGATCTGCTTTGAGTTACAGCACAACGGCACGAAAATTACAGAACCAACTATTGCCAACATCCTGGCAGATAGGTTCATTGCTAACTTTACCCCCCCCACCCCCACCCCCTAAAGAGCCCATATCTATACAGGACGAATGCAGAGTCCCTGTAATCACAACTACGCAGGTAAAAGCTGCACTGTCTAAAGCCAAAAACACAGCATCCATGGGACCAGAAAACATCCCAGGCTGCATTTTACACGAACTTCAGAACAAACTGGCTCCCCACCTAAGCACCATGTTCAGTCATAGCCTCACATCAGGCTTTGTGCCCACTGAATGGCATACAGCAACAGTTATCCTACTCCACAAAGGGGGAGACACCACTGATCCTGGGAACTATCGCCCTATTAGCCTGATGAGCCTGTTCTGCAAGGCCATGGAACGTATCATCATGGAACTCATAAACAAAGACATTGGTAACCTCCAAACTCTGGATCCCACCCAGTTCGGGTTTGTGAAAGGCAGATCATGCCTCCTGAATATGATCGACTTCTTTGAGGCAGTCAACCAAAGCCGTAGATGAAAGTAAGGTGGTTCACACAGCCTATCTTGACCTCGCCAAGGCTTTCAACACCATCCCCCATTCTGGAATTATAGCTAAACTCACTAAACTGGGTATAAATCCCTGCGTCACAAGATGGGTTGCCAACTGGCTCACTGACAGAACCCACAATGTAAAAGTTGCACACTCCAAATCTGACCTCAAACCAGTGACAAGTAGAGTACCACAGGGTCCAGTTCTGGGACCTCTCCTGTTTGGTATCTACTTCTCTGAAGTACAGGCTAACACAGAAGGCCCCTGGCTAACGAAGTTCGCAGATGACTGCAAACTAGGAACCATAGTTGAGTCCCCAAATGATGTGGAAATCCTACAGAAGGGCCTCGCTGAGACAAATGCCTGGTGTCAGAGCCATGGCCTCAAGCTCAATGCCAAAAAGTGCATTGTCATCCCCTTTGGTAAAAACTCTGTACCCATGAACTACTACATAGACAGCAGTCTACTTAACACCGAATGTGTGATAAGAGACCTTGGGACCCAGGTGGACAGTAGTCTGTCCTTTGATAGTCACATCGCCACAGTAGTCAGGAAGTCCTTCTACGTGGCACACCTCATCGTAAAAGGGTTCTCATCCAGGAAAAAAGAGGTCATTGTTCCCCTCTACTCGACACTCATTAGACCCATTATAGAGTACAATGCCCCTTTTGGAATGTACCTCACAAGACATCTGCAGCAGCTGGAAAGGACACAGAAGTACCTCACAGAGAGGATTACTGGTCTCAAACAGATGCCCTACAATGACCGTCTCAAAAAACTCCAGCTTTATTCTGAAGCATATCGCCTACTCCGAGGTGATCTCTGCTCAACATATAAAGCTGTTTCAAACCCAGAGCTGTTGGACATGCTACACCTAAAGAAATCAATCCCAATTCCTCCGAGCTACACGGTCTAGAGACCTAAACCTTGTCACGACAATAAACAGGACATGCTGGAGGGATAGATTCCTGTCCCAGAGACTTCCCATACTCTGGAACAGGCTACCCATCTATGTCAAGCAAAGTACTTCATTAGCACTCTTCAAGAAAAATCTTGAGTGGAACGTATCATCATGGAACTCATAAACAAAGACATTTTAGGAAATACACCCCGGGATTACTTCTGTGTCTGTGCTCGATAGTGGCACAGGAAAATAACTTTCTTGGGTGGCGTAAGCCAGGGAACCTTGTTGGCTAGGCTTACGTAGGCCCTTGGGCCGCTAGCCTAGTACCTACCTATGAACCTATTATTATCCAAAAACAGTTGCTTAACAGCAATCTTTCTAAACTCATGCATATTATTGAGGTAATCCCTTATTTGCTGTTTAGCATTCTGTAGTTGCTCCTCCTCTTGTTTTCCGAGATTCCCCCAATTTTGCAATACTTTTAAAATTTGATAGTCCCTCTAAGTAATTCTTGTTACTTCTTAACCATATCTCCCTTTCTTTTATTTCCACCATATTTTTAAATTCCACTTTAATTTTATCCCACTCCCTAGATATTTTTTCAGAAGATGTTTCTGTCTTCTCAAATAGCTGCAGAATAATTTCCACTACCCATTTCTTAAATTCCTCTCTTTTCAACAGATAGGTGGGAAAGTGCCCGTGTCTCATTTTATTTCATTACCCTGTGTTTTTATTTTAGTTATTATTGGCACATGATCTGAAATAGTTATTGGGTGCATATCAGGACCTTCAGTTAAATGCACATGTTCCTGTGAAATGTAAATTCTGTCTAGCCTAGCTCAGTTTTTTGTATTGTGGGGAATAAAATGTAAATTCACTCTGAATTCCTAGTACTGCGTTCACATCTTTCATGCCAAATATTTTCATAAATTTCTTTAAAAATCTACCCTCCTTTGTTATATTTCCCTTTTGGGGCCTCCAAACACATATTCACTGTTGCAAATCAAATTATAGTCCCCACCTATTAGTAATATTCCTTGCTGGAAGCTGATCATTCCTGCCAGAATTTTCTTTAGCTCTATTATAGCAGTTTTCTGTGGACTATAAATACATGCCAGTGTAATCCTCCTCCCTTGCCAGTAGCCCCTTGGTACTACAAATCTACCATTACTGTCTTTTTTTCCTCTCCTCTTCTATTACTGTTGGAGCTTCTCAAGCCATTAATACAAGTACTCTTCTATTCCTTTGTTTCAGGTATTCTGCTGAATAACCATCATGAAAATCTTTATCAGATTAACTCGTTCACTTCTTTCCAAGTGAGTCATCTGTAGCATTGCTCTTTGCATTCTACATCTTTTAATATAGTACACTACTCTTTCTTTTTTTGTATTTGTGTGTGAGACCATTAATCTTTAAGGAGATTATAGAAAGAATCATATTCTTGAGGGATTATTATTCCTAACTTTTATGCATAACAGCATTTTTTTAAATGTCTAGGTTGAGCTTTTGTGTTGCATGCGTGCACTGCTTGGCAGGTTAATTGTTTATACAATTGTTTGTTATCTCCATTTGAGCCTATGTCACATCTTGTAGAACTTTTTGTTTTATTGAAAATCCTCAAATAAAAATACACACACACTCCCAATAACCCCCTAACATCTGCTGACTTAATAGCAACACACAGTTATGTACATCTTCAAGTATTGAAGTTTTACCCCCCCAATAGGAACAGAAGTTCCAAACTGAGCCCCACACACACACACACACACACACTTGAGCTAAACAAAAAAAAAGATTTTTCATGCTAAGACGCATGGTAGAGCCTGTGATTCTATTAAGTGCTGTCTGGTTTTGCCTTATCTTTATAGCTCTCCCAGCTGAGAAAACACTACAACGCTTTCAGAAAACATTTTCATCAAACCATTTCTCTTTATCAGATTGTCTGCTAGTAACATGAGAACCAGATACAGGACTTTTATTAGAAAAAAGACCTTACAATATTCAGTATTTTTCATTTATTTGCTTTCTGTTAAAAGTTGTTACTGTATAAAGCTAATGGCCTTAACCCAGTCATCCCCTATGCAAGAGTGAGAAAAAGCGCACTCATTTTTCTTTTTTCATGCTGTTTTAACCAAATCCTTTTTTGTTACATTACAGTGCCTACATTTCTTAAAACTGACAAGGAGAAAGAGAGAAGGGATAAAGAAACAAAAAGAATAAACATAAACACGTATTTATATTAGTATTCCCATTACACGTAAAGGTAACTCAAAATACTTTATAACATGCAAAAAAATCTTGCAGCACTTAAATAATACTGTTAAGAAAAAATTTTGTTTTACTTACAGTTAACTCTGTCCCTCCGCTTACCACCTCTTGAGTATTTTTCTGAACATTAACTTGAAGTAGGGCGTATGGTTTAGAGTCCCCTACAAGTTTAACTGTGTCCAAACAGGTCTAATATTTCCAAATTTTCTTATTCTGTCCTGTTTAACAAATATAATTATTACTGTGTAGTCCCACATTTGTCAGTTTCCAAGTAACTGATTTTAGTCTCCAAACGTTAATGACATGAAGTAGGACATATGCTTTAGAGTCCCCTACAAATTTAGCAAAGTCTAAGAAAGTCCAATATTTCCAGATTTTCTTGTCCTATTCTTGTTAATCTCCATCTCCCAAACCTTGTCTCTGCTTTACCTCCAGTGCACACTTGATTCTTCTAGTCACCTCCTGTGCTTTTTCCTCTCTCAGGCATTTTCAGTTGGAACACTGGTAAAGGTTTCTATGTCATAGTTTCTCTGTAGTCTTTATTAACATTATAACAAGAAGCAGAATTTCCTTCTGTTTCACAGCTCATGTTTTTTTGGACAAACTTTTGTATTTCTTCCTTAGCATGTACTTAATCAAACAGTGTTTTTGTTCCTCCAGGGAAAAATATTTTGAAAATAGCTGGGTGCAGCAGTTTCAGTCTCACTCCTGCTTCTCATTATTCCGTATATAATGGAATACATTTATTTCTCTTCTGCCTGGTATACAAACACTCTGCTGTCTCTCACTTTTAGTACTTTGTCCTTCTGCCACAGTTTTGTCAGAATCAACCCCTTCTGCTGGTAAGATTGCATGTTTACTATTAAAGGTCTAGTTGTTTTCATAGCCAGGTTTGCAGCGTACACACACTGGACCCTTTCAGTTAACAATTCCTGTTGTGGAATACCAGTCCAGTTGCTTATTTGCATTTTCATGAAATTACTACAGTCTGTTCCTTCCAGCTTCTGAGGTACAGCAGAAAATCTCAGTTTTTCTCTTATGTTTTCAGTCCTCTAATTGTATTATTTTTTGAAACCTCTCTTCTTGTGCAGTCTCATATTCATCCAGCTTTTTTATTAATTTCAACCTCAGAGTTTTGCAGAGTTTTTTTTTGTGTTTCACTGTTGCAGTCATTACATTTGGGTTATCTGCTTGCAGTAGCCCTCAGTCAGCCTGATTAACAAAGTCTCGGGTCCTGCGTCGGTTGCTGTCCCTTCTTCCATGACGTCAGGTTGTCAGGGGTATAAAACATGCAGCCGACACCATTACATCAGTCTTTCTTGCCGTGCGGTGCCCGAAGCAGAAGCAGTTCGCAAATGCTGGTCGGCCAACTCCTGAAATTTTCGTTTTCGAGTTTCAGAACCGAAGTCTTCAACTATAGCTAAGTACCCCGTTGGAGAAACTTTTTTCTTGCTACTTACCGATGTCAGTAAAAATTAATAATTGCATTACTTGTGGAAAGCAAATGGCTCGTAAAGATTTTCATTCATACTGCATTCCTTGCCTAGGCCATGACCACGACGTACCTTGCTGTCAGTTTTGTGCTTTATTTAATCAGTGCACTATCCATCGTCTGTATATTTTCGTCTCTAAATATTTTGGTTCTCGGTTTAATTATCCAGAAATGTCATCAGTTAGCCACCCGACTACCAGCATTCCGAAAAAAAACGCAAAGATAAAGACAGAGACAGGCCACCGAGGTCCAAAACTGCCAATGATGCTTCTCCTAAACCAGTCGCCAGATCGCCGGTACTCAGTGAGGCGCTTTAGCAGCCCCTGATACCCGCTACTTCTGATTCGCAGGCCTCTACTGAGACCCATTCGGAGTCCGGTATGCCGCAAGATGCTTCAACTATGGAACCTGCGAATGTCTCTACCTTGGATGGGTCCGGAGCCGCTGTGCAGGCACCGGCTTCTGATGGTGTATTCAGGCCTACGGGCTTGCATATTAAACCGACTCCTCCTTCTTCATTTAGGCCTAAATCTCAAACCATGCCTAAAAAACCGACACCCAGGCCGCATGCTCAGGCCTCTATGCCTAAAAAACAAATGATAAGAATGGCTGAAGATCTTATAACTCTAATCAAGGGAAAACAACCCCCCCCCTTTCTAAGAGGCCTAGGACTGAAGTTGTTTATGATACTTCTGACCAGGATTTTATTTTATGTGATTCTTCTGATGATCTGGATTTGCCCTTATCTACTTATGAGAATTCTGATGCAGAGGACTCGTATTCCCTCTGCTTTCCCTCAAGACATTTGGTGAAACCTTAAATACTCTAAGGGAGCATTTCCACTCAGAAAGCCAGGATAACCTGACAGATATTACAGGGTTCCTGATTCACACGAGTTCCTTTTTAAAAATCCTATTGCGGATCCAGAGACTATTTCACAGAGGCCCAAGGGCATTAAGGCTTCTACTGCTAAAAATCCTACCCCTTCTGATAGAGACTCCTGGGTGCTGGATAGATGGGGTAAGAAGGTTTACACTTCTGCAACCTTGGCAATTAGGGCTTTAAACTGCCAGTTTCATATGTTAAAGTATCAGCAACATGTTATTGGATTGCTTAAACAGAAAATTATGTTGATTCTTGACTGTGCGGAAAATAAATAATTACAGGATTTAATGCATTCTGCTGAACAGGTTGGAAGACATACTTTGCAATGTGGATTTGATTCATTAGAGGCCTC
Organism: Protopterus annectens; assembly: GCF_019279795.1. Classification (NCBI taxonomy): domain Eukaryota; kingdom Metazoa; phylum Chordata; order Ceratodontiformes; family Protopteridae; genus Protopterus; species Protopterus annectens. The sequence continues at coordinate 1,204,574,790 of NC_056726.1, forward strand.
TTGCAGGACTGCTGTTACTGGGTCTGTGCTCAGAAGGCATGCTTGGCTTAAGTAGCAATCTTTGCCTGTTTATGTTAAAGCTAAATTGTTGGATGCTCCCTTAAATCAGGACTGCCTGTTTGGCAGCAAGGCTGAGGAATTTCTTAAAAAAGATGGAAGATAAAGCTAAATCTATGCAAACTGTTAAAGATTTCTTACAAGTTCAGCCTCCTAGATTTAGTAGGCACTGGCCTTCCAATAATTGGTCCTTTCCAGCCCCTTCCAGGTCTTCTCAAGCCAAACTCAGACACAGCAGAAACCCCAGGTTTCAGTCCTAGGGGACACACAAGACTAAACAGTGGGGGTTTCCACACCCAAATCAGGGAGTAGTCAGACTCCCCCCCCTATGGAAAACTGTCTCAATGACTTGCCTTTACAATTTTCAAGCATTTCCCAACTGAATGCTCCTTTAGGCGGAAAGATTGGTCTACAGGCCAAAAACTGGGAACTCATTACCCAGGACAAATGGGTTTTAAATATAGTGTCCCAAGGATGCAGATTTCACTTCTACACCTTACCAACACCAAGCGGGTGGCCAGATCTACCCCCAAATCAGTGGGCAGAGGCCCAAAATCAAGTACTCTCTCTCTTAAACATGGGGGCTATTCAGTTGGTACCAGAAGAGGAAAAGGGACAAGGTTTCTATTCGAGACTTTTTCTGGTACCCAGAAAAGGCAATGCATGGCATCCTATCCTGGACCCTTCTAGTCTAAATACCTTTCTGGTGATTCCAAAATTCAAGATGCTGACTCTTCACCAGCTGCTTCCTATGCTAGGCAAAGATGTATGGCTGGCAACACTAGACTTAAAAGAAGCATACTTGCACATCCCTATCAGGGAGTCTTGCAGAAGATACCTACACTTCAAAGCAGGCTACATGCACTGTCAGTTCTCTGCACTGCCCTTTGGCTAAACTACTGCGCCCAGGGTATTCACAAAGTGCCTAGCTCCAGTCATTGCATTCTGCAGGCAAAGAAATATTCAAATATACCCATACCTGGACGATTGTCTAATTCAGGCAGAAAGCCAGGACATACTTTCAAGTCATCTGGCCTTTGTTCAAAAGGTAATGACTTGTCTGGGGTACACCATAAGCGAAAATAAATCACATCTGGTACCCTGTCAACAAATTATATTCCTGGGAGCAAGCTTGAATACAACTTCCCAGATGGCTTTCCTCACGCCAGAGAAACGGATTCTTTTGACAACCTACTTCAAACAAGTGGCCACAAAAAACCCAGTTATCTGCAAGGCAAATACTGCAGGCCTTGGGGTTCATGGCCTCCTGCATTCTTCTAATTCCATATGCAAGGCTGCATACGAGGAAACTGCAATGGTATCTCAAAAGCCTATGGTGTCAACATTCACAGGATCTAAAAGCAATGATTTCTATCATACGTTACCTATGCCTAGAGTTCCTTTGGTGGGCAGGGGCCTGCCACCAAAACAAAGGACCATTCACACTACCCCCTGCCGCCCAAACCTTGACAACAGACTTATCAGACTATGCATGGGGGGCTCACCTGGCAGGGAAGTGCATTCAGGGCTAATAGAACCCAAGTCAAATGCACCTACACATAAATCAAAAGGAAATGTTAGCTGTACAGAATGCTCTGACAGCCTTCAGGGACCACATTCTTCCAGGACAACTAATGGTAAAGACGGACAACACCACGGTCATGTGGTACATAAACAAGCAGGGGGGGGTACCCATTCTTACCCCCTCTGCAGACTAGCCATAGGTTCATAGGTTGGTACTAGGCTATCGGCCCTAAGGCCTATGCAAGCCTAGCCATAACAATTCCCTGGAAATTTCTTCCCACAATATTTACTTCTCTGGGCCCCTGTCTAGCAGGGCGACTGACATGATCCCCGGGGTGAATTTCCTATCTCCCATCCAATCATCAAGGTTCCTTTTGAAGAGGGCCAGTGAGGCGCTCTGCTTGACATGTATGGGCAGTCTATTCCAGAGTATGGGGAGTCTCTGGGTCAGGAACCTATCCCTCAAGCATGTTTTGTTCATTGTGATGGTAAGGTTTAGATCCCTGGAGCATGTGGCTCTGAGGGATTGGGATTTCTTTAAGTGGAGCATGTCCAACAGCTCAGAGTTTGACATGGTCTTGTATGTTAAGCAGAGATCACCTCTGAGTAGACGATATGCCACAGAGTATATCTGGAGTTTTTTTAGATGGTCTGCATATGGCATCTGCTTTAGGCCTGTGATTCTTTTAGTGAGGTATTTCTGTGGCCTTTCCAGCAGATGTCTTGTGAGGTACATACCAAATGGGGCATTATACTCTATAATGGGTCTAATGAGGGATGAGTACAGTGGAACAATGACCTCTTTTTTTCTGGATGAAAAGCCCTTGGTGATGAGGTGTGCCACATAGAAGGATTTCCTGACTGTTGTGGCGATGTGGTTATCGAAGGTGAGACCACTGTCCACTTGTGTCCCTAAGTCTCTCATCACACTTTCGATGTTTAGTGTCCTGCCACCTATGTGGTAGTTCATGGGTACATGTTTTTTTCCAAAGTGGATAACTATACATCTCTTGGCATTAAGCTTGAGCCCATGGCTCTGTTTGTGGAACACAGCCTTGAGCTACCAAGTGAATCTGTAAGCTCAATTCCTGCCAGGAAAACTAAAGACACTGGCAGATGGACTAAGCAGAAACCTTATGGACCCACACGAGTGGTAACTGGAACCAAGGATTTTCAAAATGTTGACAAGCAAGTGGTGGAGCCCAGATATAAACCTGTTTGCCTCCCCCAGAACCATCAATTGGACAAATTTTGCACAAGGATTTCCTACAAACTAGCTTGTAAAGTGGATGCTTTATCCTTCAGCTGGAAAAACCTATCAGTTTATGCCTTTCCTCCACTGCCTCTGCTCTCTAAGGTACTACTAAAGATCAAACAGGACAAGCCAAGGACAATCTTAATTGCACCAGACTGGCTATGATAACATTGTGCAGTGTGTCACACTTGGCCCCATAGCATCTGACTCACACTCCTTCCCTGTTGTCTCAGCAGGAGAAACCGATTCTGCACCCTCAGCTGCAAACACTGAACCTAGCAGCCTGGCTAATTACCTAATCTCTCCTTTACCACCCCTCAGCAAATTAGTGATGGATATCATTTTAGAGGCTAGGAGGCCTAGTACTAGGAAATCTTATGCTGCAAAATGGAAAAGATTTTGTACCTGGAACCAATCTCAAGGGATGAGTGCAGCAGTGCCCAGTTTACCTCAGATTGTACAATATTTGACTGAGATACTTCATAAGGGCATGTCCTTTTCCTCCATCAGAATCCATGTCTCAGCCATTATAGCTCATTATAACACAGAGCCTCCCCTCTTCTCTCATCCACTGCTCAAGCAATTCCTCAGAGGGGCCAAAAATTTAAGGTCACCCAGGAGAGCTCCAACTCCAGCCTGGGACCTTAACTGTGTCTCGGAGAAATTCACTCTTCCTCCTTTCGAGACAGCTGCTACTGCATATTTACAATTCCTTTCCTGGAAAACAGCTTTCCTTTTAGCAATCACTTCTGCAAGACGGGTATCTGAATTACAGGCCCTTATGGCAGTGGAGCCTTTCATCATCTTTTATGCGGACAGGGTGGTCCTCAGAACCAGTCCCTCCTTCATGCCCAAGGTGGTATCCAGTGTGGCTCTTAATCAGTCCATTCATTTGCCTACCTTCTTTCCTAACCCACAGAACAAAGGAGAACGGATACTGCACTCCTTAGATGTGTACAGACAACTTAGATTCTACATGGACAGGACTAAACCTCAAAGGAAATCTGAACAACTGCTGGTGGCATTTCCTGCAGGGACAGAGGGGAAAGTATTTCAAAGCAAACCATTTCAAAATGGATAGGCCACTGCATTCATTTCTGCTATAAGCACCATGGAAAACCTATCCCACAGTGCATCAGACCCCATTCAACCAGGGCTGCATCTACCTCTACAGCTTTTCTCAGGGGCGTCCCTACAAGGGACATCCTAGAAGCTGCTACCTGGAGTTCTGTGCATACTTTCACCAAGCATTATCATTTTCCTATTTTCTCTAAATCCAGAGCTGGTTTTGCCACTGCAGTCTTGCAGGGCCTTATAGCTGGTCCTAATTCTATTTAAATTCCTCCACCCAACCTTAGCTTTGGGAATCTACGCAAATGTAATGACTGCAGTACTGAAACACGAAGAGCATAGTACAGTTGACACTTACCGTAAATGTAGATGTTCGAGTGTATTCACTGTTGCAGTCCTGGTTACCCTCCCTCCAGCCCCCTTTCTTCTTTTGGCTATACCTCTGCTCTCACTTACTATGCTCAAAAAGCTTTTTGGTGTATTTGTTTTTTTGTTGGAGGTATATCCTTGTATTATACATTTAATTGCTTCCCATTAGGGGGGCACCTGACATCTGGGGCAAGAAAAACTGATGTAATGGCGTCAGCTGCATGTTTTATACCCCTGACGACCTGAAGTCATGGAAGAAGGGACAGCAACAGACGCAGGATCCAAGACTTTGTTAATCAGGCCGACTGAGAGCTACTGCAAATAGATAACCCAAATGTAATGACTGCAACAGTGAATACACTCGAACATCTACATTTGTGGTAAGTGTACACAACTGTACTTTTTATCATCTCATCTGAGTATCTAAGTTTCTTCCATTTTTCCAGCCTTTTATTGTTTGAGATGGTATACCCCATCAGTGTTTCATTTATTTTAGTCAGGTCTTTAAGCAGTTGCTTTATACATTCCTCAAGCCAGGTTACTAGAAGTCCTGTCTGGAGCTTGCACTTCTTTTTGCTGAACAGCTACAGTTGTTGATGTTGTCTTTCGGCTTTTCCCGGTTAGGGGTCCGGTCCGCTAATGATTGGCAGTAGATTTTCACAAAAGTCGAGGTGCCAGCTCGACGTTCAACCATCAGTGAAGGCACGCCCATTTACGCATGTCTTTCGAACGCCCACTACAGTACTTTAACCAATGTTTTTTCATCATCTTTTGTAGCTGATTTTCCTTCAGGTCCTCTGTATTTCTTTTTTCCTGGCATCCAGGCCTGCACTTACTAGTTAGTTACTGAAATTTACTCAGAAATGCAGGCCCCCTGGCTTTCTCTGCTATGTTTCAGTTTTCACACTGGGAGAGCCAGATTTAAGTTGTTATTCAATGTGCAGCCATCTTGGAAATCCCATCTTTGCTCCCATTTTGGTATGCTTCTTTGGAGGGCAAATTTTAACCGTTCATCAGTCACAAAGCTTTTATTGACTTAATTTTGCATGTTTTAAATGGTTGTTAACATTCATTTATGAGGATTTCATCAACACCTTTGTCACATCATCCACATTAGTAGAACTGGCATATGCGTTACTGTATTGCCCTTTCTAGTGTCTGCATTAATTAGCAACACGATTTAGTGATAGTACTGCATCTGCAGCCACTTGTAATCACCTGTTCCGGGAACTCACACGAGGGAGCGGGTATTGCTGTTCTATCAGCCACAGCATAAAATAATACTTACTTATTGGCCTACCCATTGTTCCATCCCCCTCTCCTACTTTTGTGGCTTGTGGTCCAGTCCAAGGTAGGTGTGTTTAGTGTATGTATGTATGATATTGCCCCATGTCAGTGGCAGCTCAGCTAAGACCACTGCTATGTCACTGACCACTCCTCCTGGTGACGTTTCTCGTCTTCACTGGAGATCATCAGCCAGAGTTGGCCATGAGCCATCCACATCCCCCAGATGGGCACACCCATCCCTTCCTGCCACTCTCATCAGTCACCTGACTTGCTAATTGAATCCAAACAAAACGTATATTGGCTATCCAAGGAACAGCTGTGTAAAACAGAAAGCTGGGTTGCCTGGGTCGTACTGAGTTTTATTCTCATATGCTACTGGAGCAGCGAGATTTCACTGAATTCTTTCAGATCCAACTTGCAGTCCCAAACAGCAGTCAAAAAGTCTCACAGACAAGAAATTCTAGGTATGAGCTTATGTTCCAAAGTTGCAGTCTACCACATGCATTCAGAAGCAAGATAAACACAAGCGGCCACCACACAACACTGGCAAGAAGATAAAACAATATTAAGTCTGTAAAACACTTTATCTATCTGTCTATCTATCTTTCTTTGTTTACAAGGGAATTGCACTGATCAATATTGACCAATTCAGGCTCAGCCCGGGCAAAATACAAATCATTTCACAAACGAAAAATACAGAAATGTAAGCAATAACTGAATGAATTTTGAAATGTATTGCAGTTATTGGAGATTCAAAAATTTTCTTTGCTTCTGGCCGCAGTCTGTGAGGAAGCACTTAGTATGTTAGTTTCAAGGCTGCAGAAATGCTTGCTATCTTACTCCCCCCCCCCCCCCCCTGTTTTTTAACTGTTAGTATGTTGAAGCAACTAAATTTTCATGTATTACAAAGAATTGTAACAGGTCTCATTGTTACTCACATATGTGACTTACTATTTGTCATGTTTTGTTTCACTCCACTGTCAAGGTGGATTTACATCCATCTGTTAAATACACAATTTTGTTATTGTAGACTAATCATAATTCTGTATAGAGCATATGGTATTCTGTATAGAGTATATGACGTATATTATTACTCACATTTTATATCTGACATAAATGTGACTTTCCACAGGTGATGCTTCAACATAAAAACTACAATACTGAAAAATAATATGACCTTGTACTATGGAACAGAAATGGCAACTGAGAAATTCTGCAGAATCAGTACTACCCAACAAGGGAGAGAAGAAAATGTAAAAAAAGTAGGGGAAAGAAACTTGCAAAAAAAATAAAGAGCTGCATACCTCCGATGGTGAGGAGAATCCATCACCTCAAAATGTCCCAAATATTTCTGTGTTTGTCTCATTGTGATATTTTCTTTAAGGCACTTAAGAAGAGAAGGCAATTAACAGTAGTTGAGAAATCCAGCAGATCCCCTAGCCCTTTAAATTGAACGAATAACTGCGGCATTTGACCACATGTCAACCCATTGTCAAGTAATAGGTTTTTGCCAGATAGTTACTTTAAAAGGTTGGCAGTTACAGAATTGCTTCGCAAGTGTTTACTCACACTAATCCTGTGTAATTATAGCCATTTCCCCAAAGTAACATACACTCCTCCTGTTGGTATATTAATATTCTTTTTATAAATATGGCAGGAGACTTCTGTGTTTGGAAGCTTTCTCAGACTTCAAACATTATAGCCTCAGACTGTAATAAACTGGTGTCAGTAACACAGGGGAACCCACCCCCTCCCACTGTAGGTGTACTAGTGCAGCAGTCTCCCACCTTTTTTGCACCAAGGACCGGTTTCATGTAAGACGTTTTTCCATAGACCGGCGGACTGGCCATCTAATAAACTGCATAATATTTATTTATTTAACATTTGTTTACCAGGAAATCCGACTGGACTGGAAGTCCATTTTCAGCTGAGACCCGGGAAGAAAAGCTCCAAAGTACAATAAAAAGGCAACTGGAAATAATTACCAAAGAAAAGTGTACATTCTGCTTAACAGAGTAACATTGATCTGCTATGGTCGAGAAGCACATAAACCTAATGGGAACCTTATTGACGTTCTATGTTTGTAAGAGCAATGTTTGAAATATGTCGCTATTATATGTGGTTCTGTCCAGATTTATTGTGCGAGAGGTTGATTAGTATGGTTGAGACGTATGTAAACCTAATGGCAAACTTGTGGACTTTCTAAGTTTATAACAACAATAGTTAAAATCTGTCCCTATTATTTGTGGCTTTGTCCAGATTTATTGTGCGAGATGTTGAGTGGCATGGTTGAGAGGTACACAAACCTCATTGCTGCTGCCAGTGATGCTTTCATGCACACATTCACTCACACAAGATCAATGTCACAGTCACACACAGTCTCTTTTGCTTTCATGCACGCATTCACTAACACAAGGTCATTCTCACTTTCGATCTCTCACACAGTTGCTTTTGCTTTCTTACACGTATTTACTCACACAAGATTGTTGTGACTTTCTCTCTCAATCTTTCACACACTCTTTTGCTTATATGCATACATTCACTCACACAAGATCGTTCTCACTCTCTCGATCGCTCACACACCGTCTGTTTTACTTTCATGCACACATTCACTCACACAGGATCGCGCTCATGCTGTGTCTCAATCTCTCACACACACAATCTCTTTTGCTTTCATGCATGCATTCATTCACACTTATAGACAGAAAGACACACGCAACACTCACATGCAGACAGAAACACACACACACACACACACTCAGTCTCTTTTGCTTTCATGCACGTATTCACTCACAAGATCGCTGTCACTCTTTCTCTTTCATTCCCACATACAGTCTCTTTTGCTTTCATGCACACATTCACTCACACAAGATAATTCTCACTCACTCTCTCAATCTCTCACACACAGTCTGTTTTGCTTTCATGCATGCACTTACTCACACAAGATCGCTCTCACTCTTTCTCTCTCAATCTCTCACACACACTCTTTTGCTTTCATGCACGTATTCATTCACACTTGCAGACAGAAACACACACAGACACACACACACACACACACACACACACACACACACACACACACACACACACGCACACACGCATACACGCATACACTTTCTTCTTTCACACACACATACATTTTGCTTTCATGCATGCTTTCACTCACACATGCAGACAGACACATACATACACACACTCTCATACACATACATAAAGACATTCACTTTTTCATTTCACTCTTGTGCCTGGCGGCCCAGTACCAATTGATCCATGGCCTGGTGGTTGGGGACCACTGTACTGGTGGACAAACTTAAATTCTTGCAGAAAAAATAAAGAAAAATTGGTAAAATAAAAAGACTGATGACTATGGAAATGGAGAATATTATACCTAAAATGTTAGTGGTCTGAGAGTTTGAGGATTGAAGGCATTGCGTCAATGAGGTGTTTATTAAATCCCCTAATTCCACGGTTTTCTATAATTATATCCCTGTCTGTTCTAGCCTTTTTGAAGGCTGACAGTGGAAGTGGTCATCTGTTACTTGTCATGCATGTGTTGAAGGAAGCAAGACCTCCAGGTTAGATACCAATTTCCAAGGACCCATGGTGGACATCTGTCTTGTAGTTTTTTTGGCTGCACTCAGGACAGAATACAAGTATCCTGACATTTGAGTGCAGGATGTAACAGAAATTCCAGTTATTGTTCAGTTACTGAAGCAGAGCTGCTCCAGTCAAAGGAAGGATATATTGATTAAGGCCAAAATCACTGGGCCACATGCTCCCTGTATCAATGACCACCCACGCCTCTGAAAAGATTGATTACAAGAGGTTTGCAGAAGAGTATGTGGACATTGCTCTGTATCCTTGGAAAGAAGGCCTTTCTTTTCAAAGAAAGTTGGCTTTCATTCATTTTTTTTCAAACACTTACTAAATTCTCGCATTTTTAATGATGACATAGGCAAGCATACATTAAAAGAAAATAATAGCAACATTTTTCATTATTTTCATGTATTACTCATTGCATGTATATTTTCTTTTTGTCAGTTATTTACTTCATAGGTTCATAGAGAAGTACTAGGCTAGTTACCCTTGTGGGACATTTTAAGCGTAGTCAATTTCCTTTTCAAAGGTGAGAATCAAACGTTGTACTTTGTAACTGTGACGCAAGCACCTTAAGCACCATACCAGCTTCCAGTCCCCATCTTCCAGTATTACATATATTTGTCAGTTCTTGTCTTCCCATAAATATACCTAACCTCTTAGTGCATGAAATCTGGACAAAGCCATAAATAATTGTGGGAAAAAGGCCCAAAATAGGGACAGTTTTGAAATATTACTCTTAACAAATTTAGAGAGTTGATTAAATAACAGGTTTTGCATTAGCCTGAATTTTCTGAAGGCTATGAAGTATGAAACTGAAATGTTTGTCATTATTTTCCAACTTCAGTCTTTAATGATGTGCCAGTAATTTGCCATTAAAACACAATTTTATGAAAAACTGACCAAAAATAGAGGCGAAAATCTGTACACTTGAAATGTATATCCATAAACCTTATTTCTCTTCATGAATAATATTCTACATGTATTGTTCTCATCAATCCTATTTATTTTTTATGTCATTTGCTCCTTCTTTTTGGTAAAGATCCCACTTCCTTGCAGCCAGTAGCATTAAAATTAATAAGGCCTTTCTATGTCCGGGCAGTTCATATAGGTTCATAGGTTCATAGGTTCATACTAGGCTATCTGCCCAAGGGCATTTTTAAGCCTAGCCCATAGTTATGTGGCTTTCGCCACCCCTTTAGTTTGAATAAAAACTATGCCTATCATTTTTCTGTGCCTCTGTCAAGCAGTGACACTGAAGTAATCCCTGGGGTATATCTGCGATCTCCCATCCATTGGTCAAGATTCCTCTTGAACAAGGCCAGCGAGGTGCTCTGCCTCACATGTACCGGGATTTTGTTCCACAGCATAGGGAGTCTCTGGGTGATGAATCTGTCCCTCCAGCACGTTCTATTTATAACCGTGTCAAGGTTTAAGTCTCCCACCCTTGTGGTTCTGAGGGATCTAGATTTTTGAGGTGAAGCATATTCATCAAATCTGGGTTTGACATGGCCTTATATGTCAGGCACAGGTCACCTCTGAGCAAGCGGTATGAGACTGAATAAAGCTGGAGTTCTTTCAGTCGGGCAGCATAAGACATATTTTTGAGACCCTTTATCCTTTTGGTGAGGAACTTTTGGGGCCTTTCAAGCTGCATCAGGTGTCTGGTCAGATACATTCGAACGGGCATTGTACTCAATCATAGGTCTAATGAGTGATGAGTACAGGGGACGATGACCTCCCTTGATCTAGATGTGAATCCCTTCATGATCAGGTGGGCGATATAGAAGGTTTTCCTAACTACTTTAGCAACATGAGTGTCAAACGAAGACTACTGTCAACTTGGGTCCCCAGATCCCTGATGACTTTTTCTGTGCTCAGTGGATTGTCACCTATATGGTAGCTAGGGGTAACCTTGTTTTTCCCGAAGGGTATGACTATGCATTTTTTGGCGTTTAACTTCAGGCCATGGCTCTGGCACCAGTTATCCGTTTCTGTGAGGCCCTTCTGGAGGATATCTGTTTCAGATGTGTTTTCGACTATGGCCCAGTTTGCAGTCATCTGCAAACTTTGTCAGCCATAACCCTCCTGTGTTTGCTTGTACTTCAGAAAAGTAGATGCCGAACAAGAGTGGACCCAGGACTGAGCCCTGTGGGACACCACTTGTGACAGGCTTTGAGTCTGACATGGCTCCAGCAACTCTGACCCTGTGGGTTCTGTCGCTTAGCCAGTTTGCAACCCATCTTGTGATGTATGGGTTTACATTCAAGCTGATGAGTTTTTCGATGATACCTGAGTGGGGTATTGTGTCGAAGGCCTTTGCCAGGTCGAGGTAGGCTGTATGGACTGCCTTTCCTCATCAATGGCCTTGGTGACTGTCTCGAAAAAGTCAACCAAGTTTAAGAGGCAGGATCTGCCTTTGACAAAGCCAAACTGGGTTGGATCCAAAGTCTGCAAGTTCCCTGTGTCTTTATTTATGAGTTCCATTATGATCCTCTCCATGGCTTTGCAGATAAGGCTTGTCAAGCTAATGGGCGGTAATTTCCAGGGTCTGTGGAGGCACCGCCCTTATGAAGTGGGACCACAGTCGCCGGGCGCCACTCCTTGGGTACGTATCCTGAGGTGAGGCTAAGATTAAACAGCTGTCCTAACTGTGGGTTTAATTCCTCGTTGAGTTCATGAAGCACACAGCCGGGGACACCATCCGGTCCCATGGATGCTGTGTTTTTTGTCTTAGTGAGGGGAGTTCTCACCTGGGCGTTGGAGATGTTTGGGGGGCTACAATCCTCTGGAACAGATATCTCGCCTTTGGGGAGGGGAGAAGTTTGCACTGAACCTGTCAGCCAGTATGTTAGCAATGTGTGTAGGTTCAGTAATTTTCACATCATTTTGAACTAATTCTGAGCATATCTGGGAGTTTCCTCCTAGGTTTCTAACATAGCTAAAGAAGGCCTTATGATTGTCTTTAGAGTCCTTGGCGATTTTTCTCTCAAAATTTGCCTTGGATGATTTTATGAGAGCTCTTAGTTTTTTACTTATAATGATCAAAGGTGTCTTACCTTTCAAGGATTTTGCTCTATCTTGTAGTAGCATCCTCCTTTTGTTGTAGAGCTTGTTTATGGCTGGGGTCCACCAGACTGGACGCTTGCCTTTGGTACACAGAGTCTTAGTTTTGTTTGGGATTGCCTGATCCATGCAGTCCTGTAGGTGCTGGTAGAAGGCATTTGTAAGTGATTCAGCGGTTTGAGTAATGTTTACCACTGGCTCAGGGGCCTTAAAGGAGACCACACTAGTTTTTAGAAGTGTGAAATCGGCTTTTGAGAAGTTTTTCACTGTGGTCTTTTTTGTTTCAGGTGGGGGCGGGATGAGGACCTCCAGCGAGATTAGTTTATGATCTGATCTCACCAGTGAGGGGTATACTTCGGTGTTGAACATTTTGATCCCATGTTCGTGATGATGAGATCAAGTATGTTTTCACCTCTTGTGGGGATGGTGACTAGTTGTTCCATGGCATTTGAGTTTATGAACTCCAGGAATCTTTGGGTTAGAGTGTTCGGGCTTGAGTAGTGTTCCCAGTCTATATTAGGGTAGTTGAAGTCACCTAGTATGATGGTGTTTGGAGATACATTTATCCCTCCAATGTTTTCAGGAAGGCCATGTGAGGTTCCTGAGTTTGAGAGGGTGGCCTGTAACATGCTACAAATTGCAGAGCAGTCTTGCCTATGGTTAATTGCACCTGGATGGTCTCCGATGCATCGCGTTGCCACCAACCTTGAGGTGTGGGTGTCCTTTATGAATATGGACACCCCTCTTTCTTGGTGTTGTCCGGATTTTGGGGCGGAACGATGATATGAGGTGAAACCTGTTAGTGCTGGGGTGCTCTCAGGAGCCTTGAACCAGGTTTCTGTCACAGCACAGACATCGATGTTCTCCATATTGAGAAGGGCCTCGAGTGCGTGCATCTTGAGATTGAGACTTCTGGCATTGAGCAGCATTACCCTTAGTTTTTTTTCTTTTTGGTGTTCTAGGGTGGTAGGTTTAGAATTTGAGCCTTGCGTAAAAAGGCACTATGGGGTGGCAAGAGCCTTTGCCAATATCCGGAAGCCCAGGGTGACAGGTGCAAGCCGTCCCTTGCGAAGCAGCGTGGCTTGTCCAGCATGTCATCCCAGGCAGACAGACATTGGATCCCCTTTGAATGACACCAGAATTTAAGCCAATTATTAAAGCTGATCATCTTATCACTGTATTGTGGCATCATTCTAGGTGAAGGTAGGATACTGCTCAAGGTCAGGGTCATACCTGCCTGGGCTACATAATCAGAGAGCTCCTCGACGTCCCTTTTCATGTAGTCCAAGGAGGTACGTCTCAGGTCGTTGACACCAGCGTGGACAATGACTGAGTCGACTTGTACCTGCTGTTGAGAGACCTGAGTGCTTGCGTTATGTGGCGGATTCTAGCACCCGACAGGCAGCTTACTGTGACCTTCTCCTTACTCAGTCTGGTGAGCGAGACGTCAGTGTGTCTGACTATGGAATCACCAATGACAAGTGTGTCTGGCATTTTGTTTGGCCTTAAGGGCTGTGACTGTTTGACACTCTGACTGTGTGGTCTATGTGTTGCATGTGTTGGGTCGTGAGGTGGTAGTTGTTTGGGTGTCTGCTTTGGTGGCCTCTGCTGTTTTGGTAAATTTTGACCAGAGCCTCCGAGTATGTCTTTGTGTGAGTATGTGTATGATTTGAAGTTGTGATGGTACCATGTGTGACTGGGTATGTATTGTGTGCGGTTGCCTTCTCCTCCTGTCTGGTCTTGCCAGTCCTATGTTGAGAGAGCTCAGCCTCCAGTTTGGCCGTATAGTTGCATCTCTCGCATGTATTTGTGTTTTGTGGGAGAAGGAGAGGATTGTCTGTGTACATGAGGCAATTGTAACATTGCCTCAATATTCCCAGGTTCACCAGTTGAGCTGGAGAGGACACTAGCAACTGATCCCTCGACATACTAGAAGTAGTAGATAAAGAACTTTCAAAGGACTCCGGGGAAGTGGGTTTGGGCTGGTGGGGTACTATCTATAATAAGAGTGCTTTATCAAGGTGCAAGTACTGTAGGAGTAAGTGCTAGGCTTTACAGATAGAGAATAGTCTACTTGGGAATCAAGTAGAGATGAACTTTTCAGTTATAGGATATGCTGGTTAGATCAGCAGTACAGTTTAGCGTGTTTTATAGCAGGGGCTGAAGGGAGCTAGGAATTGGCCCAAAGCGACCAATGGACTACTAGTTTCTGGCTGAAACTTCACCAAATCGGACAAAAGGCCGCTCAGTGCTTCCCACTCCCACTGGTAAGCAAAGAAACTTCCTCCTTCCTAATAAGGCAATGGATCAGTAACAGGAACTAAAAACAAAGCCCAGGGATCAGCAACTCTGAAACTGGACTACTCTAGTTCAGTAAAGTGGGAAAACAAGAGATTTTTTGTTTTATTACAGAGATAAGGAAAAAACAGACAGTAAATGCTATAAATGCTGTAAATCGGCTAACGACTTTAGTGTGTAGCCTACAGAAACAATTTGCAACAATTAGTAACTTAAAGTGCAATAAACAGTGTAAAATGCAGAAATCACTTAAAGTAGCAGTAAAACAGGCGAAATGCAGTCGCTAGCTTAATAACAGTGGGAAAGCCACAAAAAATACTTATATCTGGTAGAAAGTCACTCTTTAGCTCTCTGCTGCTTGGATCACTCTGCAGGCCACCACGAGGATCTGTGCAGAGTTGGTACAAGCTGGAAAACACGTGTTTAGCGTGTTTTATAGCAGGGGCTGAAAGGAGCTAGGAATTGGCCCAAAACGACCAATAGACTACTAGTTTCTGGCTGAAACTTCACCAATTCGGACAAAAAGGCTGCTCAGTGCTTCCCACTCCCACTGGTAAGCAAAGAAACTTCCCTCCTTCCTAATAAGGCAATAGATCAGTAACAGGAACTAAAACAAAGCCCAGGGATCAGCAACTCTGAAACTGGACTACTCTAGTTCAGTAAGGTGGGAAAACAAGAGATTTTTTTTTTTTTTTTTTTTTTTTACAGAGACAAGGAAAAAAACCAGACAGTAAATGCTATAAATGCTTTTAAGTGGCTAGCACACTTGAGTGTGTTAGCCTACAGGTAAAATTAAGCAACAAATAACTTTTTAAGAGTGCAAAACAGTTAATCAACACAAAAACAGTTTAAATAGAATGCAGAGCTGTATAAACAGGCTAAGATGCAGTCGCTAAGCAGTAAATATTCAAAAAGCCAGAAAAAAGAATAATTTCACTAGTTACAATCATTTGCTTCCCCTTCATTTCTGACAAAGTGCTCTACAGAGAATTTTTTAAATCTACCAACTCTTTTCATTCCCAAAACCATGTTCCATTTACCTCTGTCTTCCACGTCACCTGCCCTCCCTATTATTACCTTACATGCTTCTCAAAACACCCACAAAATTCTAGCAGTCAGAGCATATGCTGCTTCATCTACCTAGCCTGTAAAATGAGCATCATTGTATTATATTTGAAAACGTAAATTGGTTACTTGTCACTTTTTATTCTACCCTGCTACTTTACGTTCACTGTTAAACCTTTCTGTGGAAAGTACTGTCCCTTCTAGGGGGGAAAAACACCAATGTGAGAGTGTTCAATCTCGCCGTTTGTTCTTACACGTGGGTTTGGAGCCGATCCTCGGCTCCGAGTTGGCCGCTTAGCAAAGCTCTGTATCGAGAAGAAGCTCGAGACCAACCTATCTCCCACAATTCCCTCTGCCCTTACCTCAGATCTAGTTTGCCGCTGCAACGTTCGCATCGTTTTCAATGAGCACAGACCAACTGGCAGATAAGATACCTTTTTTCCTTGGATTGTTAGAAAACTCTTTAGTATTTGAAATTGACCGTTGTTTCAATTAGCCTTTTTTGATTGCTATTGGCTTTGTTAGGGTTTGAATAAACTCTAGTATAACTTGTTGGTACCATCCTTGGTGTTATTGGCTGTGACTACTTTCAAGTTTGTTCAGGACTGTGTAGAAATATATATATATATATATATATATATATATATATATATATATATATATATATATATATAAATTTTACTGGCTTTGACAAAATTACCTGATTTGACTGTTTTTTGCTTAAAAATGTCTGAAAAAGCAAAGTCAGGGTTCAAAAGGTGCCAGTGTGGACAGAAAATGTCCGTCACAGATAACCATAGCTCCTGTGTCTACTGTCTTGGCCCTCTCCATCTGCAAGAAGACTGTTCTATTTGTCATTCTTTCAGTGGAAGGGTCATGACAGATAGGCGCAGGAAGCTTATGGACAGAGGCCTTTTCAAGCCTGCCTTTCAAGAGGCTCTTGATAAATCAGACCAGGCATCTAAATCCTCGAAGGAGTCGAAGACGTCGGAGCCCATGTCATCGGCTCCGAGCTCTTCGTTTAAGGTTCGTTCACTGGTTCCACAGACTTCGGGGCCGAGTGTCGAACTCCTGTCTGTCACCGAGCCTCGAGTCTTGGAACCGGTGACGGAGCTCCCGCCTCCTGTGCTTTTGAGGTCGGCTCCGTCTTCGATTCCTTCGACTCGTTCTTCCAGGCCCCTCTCTGACTCCGACGTAGATCGTGTGGTGCAGAAGTTAATGGAGAATACGGCCTTGTCCAAACTCATCTCAGTCTCCTCCCAGTTGGTGTCGAGACTCGAAGGCCTTCCTTTATCTCCATCTGTTCCTCCTCCGAGGCCTATTCAGCCTTCGGAGCCGGGAGAGGCTGATCTGATGATCGTGGAGCCCTCGGTGCCGGAGCCGTCTTTCTCTCAGTCGGCACCATTCACCTCGACTCCGTCGGATCCATTACCGGAATCGCGGAGCCGACGATCTATCCTTGGTTCCGGGACTGAGAGTCGAACCGATGTTTCGGTTCCCACTCTCCCTCTCGGTGCCTCGGCACGGATCACTTCGGCTCCGTCCTTGGGGTCGATACCCTCGGCCCCCGCGTCGGGGATCCCTCCGCCTTCTTCGGAACTGGGGGATTCCTCGGCTCGGGACTCGGGGGCCTTTGACCTTATGAGGAAGGTGTTGTCGACTCAGACAACCACTTCAGCAGAGACGGCTTCTCCTTCCCACAAAGGCCCGTTATCCTCTTCTGCACCTATGGCTGCTCGCCCTTCTTCCTCCTGGGTCACTCCGCCCTTCGATGAGTTGATGGATTTGATTGCTAGAAGGGCGTGGGAGACACCTGACACAGTGGAGCCAGTCCCTAGAAAGCCTAATAAATATATTACGGCCCCTCAGGACAAGGCATACCTCACAAAGGGAGTTCCAGTGGACGCTATGGTGGTGTCAGCTGCCACTAAAAAGGAGATGTCTGAATCTTCCTCATCTGTCCATCCGCCTAACAGAGATTCTAGGACTATGGACAGGTATGGGAAGCGTATTTTTAGTTCAGCGACTTTTTCCATGCGATCGCTCAACTATTTGACACATTTCACACATTTACAGAGGGATCTAGTCAAAGAGTTGGGAGATACCCTCCAGGGTACTACAGATGCTGCTGTCGCGGAAAAAGTTACAGCACAGCTCAATACCCTTACATCAATTGTGAACTCGTCCATGAGGCTCATCTCGTATGCAGCCGAAGGGTCGAGTAGGGCTGCGGCTTCAGCGATTGCTCTTCGTAGACAATCCTGGATGCGCTTATGCTCCTTTGTGGAAGCCTTCAAGTCTTCCTTTACTAACGCCCCATTTGATGTTGCCACTCTCTTTGGCCCCAAAGTAAAGGAGACCCTTACCCGGTGTGAGCAAGAGGGAAAGACTCTTGTCTGCTGTCGGAGTCCGTTTTTCCACCCCATCCAGACCGTACCCCAAAGGGCAACGAGGTGGAAAAATGTGGTTTCGGAAACCCCAGGGTTCTTTCCCAAGCACACAGGGTGATTCCCCTTCCAGAGGCAGAGGGGGGGGGGCAGAAGTGGAAGACGTCGCCCTGGCGGCAGAGGGGGTCCGCAGAACCAAGGTGACAGGGATACGCTCCCTGGGAAGCCTTTCCAGCACTCCTGAAGGGAGGCCCGACTGTCCTGCTCTGGAGGCAGTCGGGGGTCGCTTAGCTTTATACCCTCAGGCCTGGCAAAGACTTACCTCAGACAGATGGGTAAAAAGCATTATTACCAGAGGTTACAAAATTCCATTTCTATTTCCCCCGTTACCGCAGAAAAGATTTCCAGATGTACCGCCCCATCTGCGAGAACCTGCAGCTATAGAAATTTCAAAGCTGCTAGAAAAAAGAGTCATCCAACCAGTCCCGGCGGACCAAAGAGGATTCAGAACTTCCTCAAGGTTCTTTTTAGTTCCAAAAAAGACAGGGGACTGGAGGCCAATTCTGGACCTAAGCAATCTCAATACCTTCGTCAAGAAAGAAAAGTTCCGGATGGTCACGCTTCAATCGATCCTTCCATTCTTACAGAAGGACGACTGGATGTGCTCAATAGATCTCAAGGACGCATACTACCACATCAAAATGGCCAGAGCGTCCATGGATCACTTGCGCTTCAGGCTGGAAGCCAGTCACTATCAGTTTCGGGCCCTGCCCTTTGGTCTAACCTCAGCCCCCAGGGTTTTCACCAAATGCATGGCAGTGGTAGCGTCTCACTTGAGACGTCTAGGATTCCAGGTGTTTCCGTATCTGGACGACTGGCTCCTTACTGCCACCACCGAGCGTCGACTGATACAGGCTAGCGATTACACACTCGAACTTTATGTTCAACTCGGAATTTCCATAAATTTCGAGAAATCTGCATTACAGCCGTCACAGCATATCTCATTCATAGGAGCAGATCTGGATACCCGTTGCTTGATTCTAAGACTTCCCCCAGAAAGAATAGCCTCTCTACAAAATCACATATCTCTACTTCTGTTGTCCAAGAAATCCCCGGCCAAACTGGTTCTAAAAGTTTTGGGACTCATGTCGGCTTCCCTCATTGCAGTACCCTTGGGAAGACTGCACATGAGAGTTCTTCAGTGGCTGCTGTTCGCACAATGGTCGTTCCAACAGTTACCGCTGACACACGAAATTCACATCACAAACATCTGCAAGACGCACCTATCTTGGTGGCTACAGAATTGCAATCTCACCAGCGGCCGACCGTTTGTGCTACCCACTCCAACAGCTACGGTGACCACGGACGCTTCCCTGATAGGGTGGGGAGCATCTTTCAGGGACAGACAGTCCAAGGCGAATGGACCAATCTAGAGTACAACCTGCACATCAATGTTCTGGAGATGAGGGCAGTGTTCCTAGCGTTGCAACACTTTTCTCCCCTTCTACCTCTAGGGACCATTGCAGTTCAAACGGACAACATGTCCGTAGTCTGGTACATAAACAAGCAAGGGGGAACCAAATCTTACCAGTTGTGCAGAGAGGCCATGAGAATTTGGCAATGGGCAGAGTCCACGAGTCGCTTTCTGATAGCAACGCACATCCCGGGGTTATCCAACGTCATAGCGGACAGGTTGAGCAGAGCCATCCTGTTACCTAACGAGTGGTCCATCAAACAGACAATAGCGGACATGATATTCCGCAAGTGGGGCCAGCCTTGCTGTGATCTGTTTGCGTCTCCAATGAACGCCAAATGCAGAAGCTACTTCGCCCTATTACCCCCACCAGGGGAAGTCCCCAGGGACGCTCTGATTCACGATTGGCCCCCGGGTCTCCTGTACGCCTTCCCTCATATACCTCTGATACCAAGATTTCTGCAGAAAGCCAAGAATCTGGAAAGGACTGTAATTCTCATTGTCCCATTCTGGCCTCGTCAAATTTGGTTTCCCTTTCTTCAAGCGCACCAAATACGGGAGCCCTGGATCCTGGACCCGGAGCCAGATCTACTGACCCATTCGTCAGGGACTCCCCACCCGTCGTTCCTGTCCCTCAGACTAGCAGCTTGGCTGCTCCGCTTCCCTTCTTAGCCAGGTCTGATCTTCTTTCTTCTGCGGTTCAGAACATTCTAGTAGCCTCTCATAAAGCTTCCACTACAAAAATTTACACTAGTAAGTGGAAGCGTTTTGTATACTGGGCAACTGCACAACATTTAGATCCCTTAATAGCTCCACTAAACAAAGTTTTAGAGTTTCTATCCATGCTATTTCACCAAGGAGCTTCTCCTGCAACCTTGAGGGTTCAGTTGGCTGCTATTTCAAATTTTCATGTAGGGGAAAATGGAGCGCCTATTATGACTCATAGGCTTTGTAAGGCTTTTCTAAAAGGGTCTTTTCACATTAGACCATCAGTCAAGGTTCCTACAGCTCTGTGGAATCTAAACCTCCTTTTATCCCAAGTAATGCTACCACCCTTTGAACCAGCCTCGTCCTGTTCTTTAAAGTTCTTGTCATGGAAAACTCTCTTTCTAGTAGCTATCACTTCAGCCAGACGAGTGTCAGAACTTCAGGCTGTTTCAATTAAGCACCCATATTTGATTTTTTAACCCTGATAGGGTATCCCTACGCACCAACCCGTCCTTTCTTCCCAAGGTTTGTTCAGTTAACAACATTAATCAGTCCATTGAACTCCCCACATTTTTCAAGAACCATTCCAATAAGCTGGAATATATGTTACAAAAGTTGGATGTTCATAGACAACTCAGATTCTACCTAGATAGAACAAAGGATCACAGAAGGGCAGACCAACTCTTTATAGCCTTTGCGGACAGCAGAAAGGGCATGGCAGTGACAAAGCGTACTCTCTCCAAATGGCTATCTGATTGTATTACTTTTGTTTATACTGCTACTGAGCAGACTTTGCCCACCAAACCGAAAGGACATTCTACTAGATCAATCTCTACATCCCTGGCTCATGCGGCCTGCCTACCTTTGGATACTATTTGTGCGGCCGCCACTTGGTCTAAACCACATACGTTCATCACTCATTACAAAGTGGATAGGATTTCCAGGGACAGGGCAACCTTTGGTTCCACTGTGCTCAGGAACGTTCTTCCGTGAGTCTCTCAGGGTCACGGAGCTAGGGACGCTACCCATGTGTAAGAACAAACGGCGAGATTGAACACTCTCACATAAAGAAGTTATGTCCTTACCATAACGTTCCATGTGGAGTGTTCATCTTGCCTTTATTCTTACATTACCACCCTCCCACCCTCAGTCAGGAAGAACGTTCAATTTAGAGGTCTGGTTTGGTTCTCCCGCTTCTGATTTCTCTCTGCTGTTGCTGCTGGTTTCAGCTACGCCTTGTACGTATGTTTGTATGTTTCATTCCTGTTGGGATCTGGTATGGTTTTGCAAACTAGATCTGAGGTAAGGGCAGAGGGAATTGTGGGAGATAGGTTGGTCTCGAGCTTCTTCTCGATACAGAGCTTTGCTAAGCGGCCGACTCGGAGCCGAGGATCGGCTCCGAACCCATATGTAACAACAAAGGCGAGATGAACACTCCACATGGAACGTTATGGTAAGGACATAACTTCTTTTTATTACCTCCACACTCTGGTAGACAGACAGTAGTTTTACTTTTCAAAGACCTTCCTTCATCCTTTTTATAAAATAAGAGTTTTTTTTAACAAGGTTGTTCCTGCAAACTGGAGTCACATCCCTCAGGAGCCAAGTAAACTAAAAAGACACACTGAACTTAGAGACTATCTTTATTTATTTATTTATATTTGTTGACCGGGAGTGTCCGACTGGACGTAGGTCCATTTTCAGCAGAGGCCCGGGGAGAAAAGCTCCACAGTTAAAATAAACAGACAGTAGTTACATTGGATTACATAGCGGTTAACAATTTACATAACAATTACTTACAACATATTTACAGATGAAGAACATAGTACATCAGTAGACAACTAGAATCTTTATCTGTGAAGTACATAACAGACATTAACAAATGTTACAAGAAGTTCCTGCTGTATAATAAGTACTGGCTTATGAGCATCTGAGCTTGCTATAATCAAGGTAGTTAGTGGAGTGGAAAGAAAAATCTTATTAGGCACTTAGAACTGTTTCTATACATCTTTTATTGACAGTTTTATTTTATTAATCCTTTTTGTTGATCAGGTTAGTCTCACTAACCTAGTAGCCTCTTTTCAGGAGAGACCAAAAGTGGTATTTATAAGGCAACAAGGAAACTTCTCCTCCTCTTTTTGAAAGGTGCTGAGGGATGTTTTACATCTCACCTGAGCACCACCAACTCAGGCAATTAGGGCCTCAATTTAATGTCTCATCCAAAAGGAGACCTACTCGAGAGCAACAGCCCCCTAATGTTGCAGTGTAGTGTGAATAATTGATCTACTTGATGTGGAAATAGAACCCACAGCCTTCTGCAGCAAAAGTGAGTGTGTACTACCTGCTGCACAACTGCAACTGCTTTGCTAGTTATTCTTCCTCCTGCAATATTAGAATAGAGTTTTACATTTTTCCAGTAGTAGAATTTTAACACAATACTAAAGATCTGTTAACCATGTTTTGTCAATTTGTGAATAAAGCCTTTTTTATGTGGGTGTGCATTTTCTGAAGTACTTTTCAGCATTCAAAACCATCTTGTATGCAGGGTTCTGTAGTGCATGCTATTTACTTTTCACGAATCTGTATAATTTTTGCAAATAATGTTCTGTAATATCTGTAACACATTGTAATTTGTATGACTTACTTTGTAATGTTGCGCCTTTGTTCCCAGGTTGTGGCTCTCAAACGAAGAGCCGATCAGACCGGTTAACAAATATAAATAAAACAGTGTCCGCAATAGTATTCCTGGAGGCATTAGGTTACGTGCCTGCTTCCATCCCAACAGTATTACTTGTCAGGTTACACGAAAAAGATTTGGTGCCATTTAAGAAACTTGATGAAACAACAATGTTATATGATAGCAAGGTGCTACTGATGACTCCTGCTATCTAGAAAGAACCAGCCTAGTGGTCTCATCAAGTAATAAGCAAAGAATCTCCTTTGCAATATCTGAAATCACCCAGTTCCTCACAACATCTCCCCAAGATGTCCTTCTGCATAGCAGTAAAAAGGAGATGGTGGCTCTTGTAAGGTTCAGGTCTTCAGGACAGTCTGGTGCCTTTGGGACCTTAAGGGTGACTACAGGCAGTACTGTAGTACTGGGGCTCTTTAGCAGTCAATGGGTACCCACTTGTTCCAGATTTGAAGACTGGTAGAAACAAAAATCTGTATGCCCACCATTGGTTAAAAGTAGCCTTTCCCAAGCATGTACAAGTTTTATGTGGGAAAAACGGAAAGAAAATTAGGGGAAACTCATTTACAAGCATAAATATGACATTAGAAAAAGTTAAGTAATGCATTGTTTAAGCATATTCAATTGTTCCCAGGGCGTGAGTCTAGGTTTGTCACAGCTGAGAAGGTGGACAGAAACATTAGGGGAGCCCCATGGTCTTTACAACTCCAAAGGAGGAAGTTATATTGCCAGCTGCTTTTGGAAGCCGGTCACTGGCCAGGACTTAATGAATATTCATCCAATAGTAGCATTTTGAGACTGAAAACATTATCAAGATAAAATGTAATACGTTTGCATTTATATAGATCTTTATTATATATTTTAGTACTCATTTATACACAATTTGTATATCACACATCACCAAGGGATCCTCCCCTCCTTAACCTGTTTTCTCCCTTCCCCTTAAATCCTGTTTTGGCAAACCCATGTACTCTAATATGGCTAACTCCCCTACTATGTTCAGATCAAACAGTGGTCCTCTACTATCCCTGCTTACACTTATGTTTACTTTTTTATTTCCTCACTGTCTATGAAAACCAGTACTACATTGGATTTCACTTCCCAAAATGTCAAACTACCACCCCATATCTCTCAAATAGAACAGCCGATGTTAAGTTGTCATTCTTGCCTTCATTCTTGCTGGATGGGATCGGCTCCGACTCGTCCTGTACTATAGCTCGAGAGCTATTTTTACCGGCTCGAGGCAGCCCTATATCCCACAATACCATGCGCTAACTCCCCAGTTCTCGTTTGCCGCTTCGCTACGAGGTTGTCTTTTTTACCGGCTCAGGTCAGTAAGGAATTTTACTTAATTGAACTAGTTTTCAGGTAGTTTTTTCCCAGTAGTTATCTTTGTCTAGGTCCCTACTGATTACCTTATTCTTGAATCCCCTTCTTTTGTAGCCCTTCTTCCCTTCTTTAGTTAATTTTTTATCTTGGGCCTACGGGCTTTACCTCAGTTTCCCCACCCCTTCCTATCTGTGTGTGTGGGTTTAGTCAGTTCCCTTAACTATTTTTATATTTAATTTTAAATTGAGTGTGTGTGTGTGTGTGTGTGTGTGTGTGTGTGTGTGTGTGTGTGTGTGTGTGTGTGTGTGTGTGTGTGTGTGTGTGTGGACTGACTGTGTTTTTTTACTGTGGTCAAGACTATGTCCAAAGACTCTAAGGTCTTGGGATTCAAGAAGTGTGACTCGTGCTGTCAGAAAATGTCTCTGACAGATGGTCACACTTCTTGTGTCTATTGCTTGGGGCCTTTACACCTGCAGGACTCTTCGTTTGTCATGGATTTAGTTCAAGAGTCCTGCAGGAGAGGCGTAACAAGCTTATTCTAAGGGGCTTGTTAAAGCCTGATGACTCCCCGTCCAAGTCTGGTTCGGGAAAGTCATCAAAAACCGCCAAACCCTCGGCTCCAGCTTCTGAGTCGAGGGCTGGCGTTATCGAGATGGCTCCGACCTCGGTTCCGGCTGGCTCCGAGGCGAGCAAAGTGGTTTCCGCTCCGAAACCATCATCGGAGCCGACCCCAGCACGCAAGCGCTCTAGGTCCCCCTCCCTAGAGTTCGTTAGATCGGCTCCGAGATTCCCTGTCTTATCGGAGTGGAGTCATAGGACTCATTCATCGAGGTCATCTAGGCTTTCTGACCATGACATCGAGAGGGTGGTCAGTAGACTCATAAAATCTCAGGCACTGGCCCAAATGCTCCAGAGCCCATCTAACAGACTGTGGCTCCTTCGATACAATTATCTATTCCTCCTCCGACTCATCACTCGAGCTCGGAGCCGGAGTTTCTCGGAACCGTGACCTTGCCTACGTCGGAGCTGATACTTCCTCCTTCGGCTCCGGTGTCCTCGGCTCTGACCTCTTCATTGGTTCCGTCCATGGAGAGGTCCGGGCGCCGAGACTCCATTGTCGGCTCCGAGGGGGCGAGTGGCATCGGACCCTTGTCCGACCCCGCTCTCCCTCTCGGAGCTTTGGCTCTGGTTAGTTCAGCCCCGACATCATTCTCTGGGGGTGGTTCCGGTCTCTTCGGAGCCGGTGCTACCTTTGGTGTCTGATATGGGAGTCTTCGAGGTGATGAGGAGTGTGCTGGACCCAGTGTCCACTCCAAGGTTAAGTTCTGCGGCTCCTCCCTCCATAGTGCCTGTTACGGTCTCTGGCCATTCTCTTTCACGTGTCAGCAGAGATCCAAAGCGTGGGGTACCCACTTTGGGTGTCTCCTCCTCTTCCGAGGGCTCCCCTGAAGTTTCAGGGGAACCCCCTAGGAAAAGAAAGTGCAAGAGGAAGCACATAGACTCCCCCAAGTCTGTCACGTTGGACACCGACTTGGATGAGTCGGAAGGTTCCCCCAGATCCCCCTCGGAGGATGTCTCCTTTTCAGACATCCTGGAAATCCTAAGACAGAGGGGAAATTGGTCCACTCTCAAACTTTCCGAGGACAAGTCGGTTTACCTTGACGCTTTTGGATCTCACCCTTCCACCTCCTGGGTGTCTCCCCCTTTCGACCCACTAATGGAGGTAGTGGCTAGAAAGGCGTGGGCAGCTCCTGATTCAATGGAACCTACCCCTAGGAGGCCTTCTAAATTTATTTCTGCACCAGATGATAAATCCTTTCTCACCAGAGGTGTTTCAGTTGATGCTATGATGGTAGCAGGAGTCACTAAGAAGGAATTGGCTGATCCTTCTGTATCTGTTCATCCTCCTAACAAAGAGTCCAGGACCATGGACAGGTACGGCAAGCGGACCTTTGCTTCAGCGAACTTTTCTATGCGATCACTGAACTATTTGTCATTTCACCCGCCTTCAAAGAGACTTGCTCAAAGAGCTGGGTGAAATGGTACAGGATCCTTCTGCTGCGGGGTTTAAGGACAAAATAAACTCCCAGCTGGCTAGCCTGAACTTCATTGTTAACTCCTCCATGCGGCTAATTTCTTATGCAGCCGATGGAGCGAGTAGGACCGCTGGTACAGGCGTTGCGTTAAGACGTCACGCTTGGATGCGGCTCTGTAACTTTGCCGATCCCTTCAAGGTGTCCTTCACTAACACCCCCTTTGATGGTTCAGAATTGTTTGGACCTCAAGTGAAGAATACCCTCACCAGATGCGAGCAAGATGGTAAAACTCTCTCTGCCGTGGGAGTCTGTTTTTCCACACCTTCTAGACCTTATCCTAAGGGACAGAAGGGGGGAAAGATGTGGTTCCGCAAACCCCAGGGAGTCGCACCTGCTGCATGTGGTGATTTTCCCCCTAGAGGCAGAGGGGGAAATAACAGACGCCGCCCCAGGGGCAGAGAGGGGTCCTCAGAACCAGGGTTCTAGGGAATCATTTGTTGATCAACCCTTTCAGCATCCCTGAGAAGCTGCTCGACTGTCCGCCTTCGGAGGCAGTCGGGGGAAGATTATCTCTGTAGCCGGAAGCCTGGCAATCCCTCTCCCAAGACACATGGGTACAGAAGATCATATCCGAGGGTTACAAAATCCCCTTTACCATCCCCCTGGTACAACCGCCAAAACCCCTACCAGATGTACCACCCGCACAAAGGGGTCAGGCTCAGCTAGAAATAGAAAAGCTATTAGCAAAAAGAGTCATCCAGGCAGTCCCAGTAGATCAGCTAGGGTCCGGAATTTACTCCAGGTTCTTTTTGGTACCAAAAAAGACAGGAGACTGGAGACCTATTTTGGATCTCAGCAGGTTAAACAAATCTGTGCTAAAGACAAAATTTCAAATGGTAACACTGCAGTCCATTCTACCCTTTTTGGGCAGAGACAACTGAATGTGCTCGTTAGACCTCCAGGACGCGTACTACCACATAAAGATACACAGACGCTCCAGGAGGTTTCTCCGCTTTTGGCTGGGAGTCAGTCATTTTCAATTCAGAGCCCTGCCCTTTGGTCTCAGCACAGCCCCCCAGGTGTTCACCAAATGTTTGGCAGTGGTCACGGCTCACCTGAGACAGAAATGATTCCAGGTGTTTCCATACTTAGACGACTGGCTCATTTCCGCTACCACCAAACAGGATCTCATAATGGCCAGGGATTACACTATTCAGCTTTGCAACAGTCTGGGTATTTCTATAAATTTTGCAAAGTCCTCCTTGTTGCCTTGTCAATGTATAAACTTTATAGGCGCCGTATTAAACACCACAGAAATGTCTGCAACACTACCACCCCAGAGAGTGGCAGACATAAGGCGGAATGTTCAGACCCTGTTTCAGCCCAACAAAGTCCAGGTCAACCGAGTATTGAAAGTGTTGGGCCTCATGGCGGCGGCGATTCTTCTACTTCCATTAGCCCGCTTCCACATGAGGCTCCTTCAGTGGATGCTCTTTTCTCAGTGGTCTTTTCAACAGCTACCAATGACCCACAACATTTGGATAACCCCATCTTGCAAGAAACATCTCTCCTGGTTGATGGTTTCCCCTCAGCTTTTTCAGGGCAGACCCTTTGTTCTCCCCCTTCCAGTTGCCACTGTCACAACGGATGCCTCCCTGATCGGGTGGGGGGGGGCATTATCAGGGCAGGACGGTCCAGGGCACTTGGCAACAGTCAGAATGCCATCTGCACATAAATGTCCTGGAGATGAGGGCGGTGCTTTTGACGTTGCAAGCCCTTCAGAGCTCTCTTCCCACGGGGACTATAGCAATTCAGACGGACAATATGTCTATGGTGTGGTACATAAACAAGCAGGGCGGAACAAAGTCCTATTCCCTCTGTCGAGAAGCATTTAGACTTTGGCAATGGGCGATTTCATCTCAACGGTTTCTGATAGCAACGCACATCCCCGGGAAGTCCAACGTCATAGCAGACAGATTGAGCAGAACTATCCTCATGCCTCACGAGTGGTCTCTAAATCAAGCGGTAGCAGACGGAATCTTTCGGAAGTGGGGCTAGCCTTGCTGCGACCTTTTCGCAACTCCCCAAAACAGCAAGTGCCTCGACTTCTTCACACTTTTTCCTCTGCCAGGCCAACCCCTCAGAGACGCTCTTGTTCACGTTTGGCCCCGGGGTCTTCTCTATGCTTTTCCTCCTTTTCCGTTGATCCCACAATTCATTCAGAAAGCAATCGCATTGAGATCCAAAGTGATCCTCATTGCCCCGTTTTGGCCTCGACAAGTTTGGTTCCCATTCCTGCACAAATACCTACTGGAACAGCCTTGGCATCTGGAACCCCTTCCGGATCTATTGACCCACCTCACGGGCAAGCTGCATCAGTCTCTACATTCCATCAACCTCACAGCTTGGTTGCTCCACTTCCAGCCATAGCCAGGCTTCCCCTCATCTCTCCTCCTGTCCGTGATATCATTCTGGCCTCCCATAAGTCCAATACTAGGAAGACTTATGCTAGTAAATGGAAGCGTTTTTCATTCTGGGTGCAAAATAGGTCCTTAGATCCTTTTCATGCACCCATTCATGAGGTTCTGGACTTTCTGGTGGAGCTTTTTCATTCTGGATCATCATCGGCCACTATCAGAGTACAATTAGCGGCCATTGCTAATTTTCATGTTGGACTCTCAGAAGCAAATATTATGTCCCACAAACTCTGTAAAGCTTTTCTCAAGGGCATCTTTTTGCTCAGACCTCCAGTAAAAGATCCACCTCCACAATGGGACTTGAATTTAGTCCTATCCTCACTAATTCTGCCCCCTTTTGAACCTGCAGCTTCTTGTTCCCTCAAACTACTTTCTTGGAAAACGCTGTTTTTAGTAGCTATAACATCTGCCAGAAGGGTCTCGGAACTCCAAGCCTTGTCTGTCCGTCCTCCTTATTTGGTTTTCCATAAAGACAGGGTAACTCTCAGAACAAACCCTTCCTTCCTTCCAAAAGTGCTATCGGAAGCAAATTTAAATCATTTTATTGACTTACCTGTCTTTTCCCCAGACTATACCAACAGAGCTGAACAAAAATTACATTCATTAGATGTTCATCGCCAATTACGGTATTATCTAGACAGGACAAAACAATTCAGAAAATCAGATCAGCTCTTTATCTCTTATGCGGCAGGTAAGAAAGGGCTTCCAGTTTCGAAAGTTACCCTTTCCAGATGGCTGACATCTATTATTACCTTGGTCTATGAGTTGAGGCACAGGCAACTTCCCTCTAGGCCTAAAGCTCATTCAACCAGGGCTCTATCAACTTCAACGGCGTTTCAAGCAAGGTTACCACTAGATGCCATTTGTGCAGCGGCTACATAGGCTTCCAAACATACTTTTATTGCTCATTACAAGCTTGGCTTAGCCTCCAGAAATAGAGCTGATTTTGGTTCCACTGTACTCAGGAGTCTGTTTCATTGAGCCACCCAGGACTAAGATGCTAGGGACGCTGTCCCATCCAGCAAGAATGAAGGCGAGAATGACAACTTAACATTAAGAAGTTATGTCTTACCATAACGTTCCATGTTAGTTGTCTTCTTCTCGCCTTCTTTCTTGCGTCCCTCCCTCCTGCCCCCTAGCCTGGACAGACTCGAGATTGAGTCCTTCCTTTTTGGGGATACTATATGTTGCGTCTTTTCCTGGTATCCTTAGTGTTACTATCAGGTAATCTTCTAATAAGGAGGGTTATAATATTTATATTATAAGATTGTTGTTTATACTATGTCTTAGCTTCCAAACGAGATCTGGGGAGTTAGCGCATGGTATTGTGGGATATAGGGCTGCCTCGAGCCGGTAAAAATAGCTCTCTAGCTATAGTATAGGCCGAGTCGGAGCCGAGGATCGGCTCCGAACCCATCCAGCAAGAAAGAAGGCGAGAAGAAGACAACTAACATGGAACGTTATGGTAAGACATAACTTCTTATTATTTCCTTACCCTGCACTTCTAAGCTTTCATCATCCCTGATATATCACCCTGTTAAAGCCACAATATCCAACCACAGGGAAAAACACTACCTGAAACTATTAAATAAGTTCATAAAACTAATAATTAGACAACACTATAGCCTCATAGTAGATGGTGACATGCATTCCCAACCCTGGCCCAGGTACACATGAAAATAATAGCTCCTGTGCCACTAACCCATCTAAAAAACCACTCCTTAGCAGACCCAGAAACTCTCTCGACGTTCCACCTAAATACTAGAAGCGTTAACAGCGAAGTTCACAACTTGCATGCCCTGCTAGCAGTCCACTCCCCTGATATAATATGTCTCACCGAAACCTGGCTAAAACCTTCTACATAGGATAATGAGATACTACCACCAGGTTATAACATGCATTGAATACACTGTACTGAAAAAAGGGGGGTGGGATAGCAATCCTATACAAAAACACATTGCAAGTCACCAGGGACCCCATACAAACACCCCCATTCGATAATGCAGAAATCCTTGTGACTAAGTTACAAACTTAATACAAACAAAAGTATATTTATTATCTGGGTATACGTTCCCCCAAGCAAAAACATAGGCATTCTAGAAGACATTCTTCAGTGGATATCCACTACCTACCCCCCAAGAAACCATCATTCTTGGAGACTTTAACATTGACTCACTCACCTGCTCAGCTGAATCCCCTCTCGCCCATATAAATCTCTTCGGCTTTAAACAAATAATAAGTCCCACTAGGATTAATAAACCCTCAAACGGAGAAAGTATCCTGGATTGGATACTTATTAATAGTCACTCCCATTTATGTAAATCAGGCACCCTCCCTGATGACTTTAGTGACCACTCCCTCACATACGTTATTAAGCACAAGACAGGGAACCCACACCAGGCCAAATACAAAGCTATTAGAAACAACAAAAACGTCAACCCTATTAACTTCCAAAAAGAACTTAGCTCAGTTAACTGGTCAATCCTAAAACATCTACCACTAGAAGAAGGTGTAGCATACTTTAATACCAAATTCCTGACCATTCTCGACTCTCACGCTCCTGCTTGTACCATCAGAACTAAATCTAATACAGCACCCAAGCTTTCTAAGGAAACCAAATCAAAAGTTAAGCTTAGGAATAATGCCTGGCATAACTGGAGTACAACCAAAGCCCCCTCAGACCACTGGAGCTATCGAGAGCATAGAAATGACAAAATAAATTCAAACTACTTGACAAAAAAACTACAGTAATCTCCTACAACCCCCCCCCCCCAAAATCCCCAAGTGTTCTGGCCAGGTATAAACCATATCCTGCATTTAGGTCTATCTACCACTCCCATCCCATCAGATGCCACCCAGAAATCCCCTGAAAATATTGCTAATACCTTTAATAATTTTTTCACAGAAACAGTCCAGTCCCTAGCTAACAAACTTACTACAACAGGCACCAGCACTGTGCTAACCACCCCTACTATCTATCCATCCTTCAACTTCCAGCCAGCTTCTACTGACCTCATTCGAGCCCTAATCAAAAAATGAAAACCAACCACCTAATCAGCCGACCTCCAACCAGCCGATTACTTGCAAAAAGCTGCAGAAGCCATAGCTTACCCCATTGCTATCCTGATCAATAGGACCCTAACAGAGGGTACTATCCCATCGATCTGGAGCCCATTGTCACCAACAAAATACTATACAAACCTGAAAATACTCCAGCACTTACAAATATCATAAAACCATATCATAATCCCAGACCACTTAGATCACCCAACAAACTACTGGTCCAAACTCAGAAAGCTTCTAATTCAGCTGGAGACTCCCTGTTTGCCAACTTCGTTGCAAAAACATTGAATTCTCTCTCAATTAATCTTACTCGGGAACCCTCGCTAAACCTTTTTAAAAAAGGCTTCAAACATTATCTTGCAGCACACTGGTTGTGTCCCTATACCAACCCTGACTAACTCCTATCTTAACCATCTTTCTTCATTCTTTAATGCATGCCACTTCCATCTTGCTTTAATACTGTTATCATTTATTTCTTTTTGACATGCAGCATAATTCTTGTTATTCCCTTCTTTAAGACTACAGTGTATATAACTTGTAAATAGTTTCTATCTCATTAGTGTTTTTACTTTTTTTCTCTCTATCTAGATAAATATCCATTGCCGTGTAAGTAATTCTAGCATATAACCATTATTTTTACTCTATTCAGTTCGTATATTGTAATCACTGTCAATCTTCTGTAGTCCCTTCTAAGGGGCCATTTTTGTACGTACTGTGCATATATTGTTGTTTCATAAGTTGTTTTGTTTTTACTTGCAACTTGGAGCTTTTCTCCCCGAGCCTCTGCTGAAAATGGACATGTATCCATTCGGACTATCCCGGTCAACAAATGTAAAATAAATATATTTTATTCAGCACTCTTCTATGCATTTATTCATTTACTTGTGTATTACATGTTGAATATTCAATATTTTCCATAGTTATGCAGTTTTATCTTGAAACTTAACTGCACAGATCTTACTTGAGTCTATAATGTTTGTCTACATGTTTCTAAGCCTCTGGTATAGCATTTAAAAATTTTACTTGCTATATATGGCACGTGGTTATAATAGCTATTTAAACTAACATTTTGGCAACAAAATTTATCTGAAGAAGTCTACTTAATACAAGGACAAAAGCGCTCATTTTAATTTTAAAGTTTATTGATTTTGAGTAAAGTTTACTAGTTTTACCCAGCGGTGGACATGCACCTTTTTGTTTTTACCAGTTTCAATTCCTGCATTTGCGTAACTTTGAAGACTGGCCATGATGGCATAGGAGACAGCTTCACTGCTGGGACTGAACTTCAAAGTCTGTTGCATGTTTGGTTTAAGATGAGGAACAGGTATAGGAGCAACAATCATAAATGGAAACTAGATCTAAGTTTCATATTGTAAGGTAGATGGGGCAGACCATTTTTCATAAAAACACTGCTGAAGTGGCTAACTAATGGCACTACTTTGTGCCATGAAAGCTGTTGAAAAACGCTATGGTGGTTTCTCAGGGCTTATGTTACAAGAATAACAAGCAGCTGTTCAGCTTTCTTCAGAAATGTTTCTGCTCAGAGAATCTGAAAGACAGCTTTTTGGACAACTGTGCACAGCTTTTAAAAAGCATTACCAGCTGCATGTCCAGTCCAGGAGCAGAGCAGGCTTTGAAAATGGAATGGAACACTGCATGTCCTTCAAGGATGCATCTGCAGTCATAACATATGGGTTGTCCCGCCTCAAGCAGCCCTCGGTCGGCCAGATTCCAAAGTCTGGGTCTGGCCTCGGCATATGTCGCACTTCACCCAACGTCATAGCTCCTGGGGTATAAAGGCATCAGCCGACGCCATTTTCCTCAGTCTTTCTTGCCGCGCGGTGCCCGAAGCAGAAGCTGTTCGCAAGTGCCGGTCGGTCAGATCCAGAGATTTCAGCTACCGAAGACTTCTAAAAAAGCTAAGTACCCCGTTGGGGACTCTTTCTTGCCTCAGCCGATGTCAGAAAAAGTAAATAATTGTTTAACTTGTGGGAAACAAATACCTCATAAGGATTTCCACTCTTACTGCCTTCCTTGCTTAGGCCCAGACCACGACGTATCAGCTTGTTTAGCCTGTGCCTCCTTCAACCGACGGACACTTAGATGTCGGTCGGAGTTTGCAGAAGAGTTTTTTGGTCCCGCTTTTGCATATAAAATGCCGTCGGAGACTCCGACTACTCAATTAGCTAAAAAAACGCAAGGAAAAGGACCGGCACCCGTGGCCCGCGGTTTCGGCTGAAACCACGGTTAGGCCTACCGCAAGTGTCTCGGTTTCGGCTGAAACAGAGTCCTCGGTTCTTCCTTCGGCCGCAAGCATGCCTCCGACGACCGAGGCCTCAGAGGCCCCGGCTGAGTCGGCTACAGAAATTCCTACCGATGAAGCAGGCACACAAGAATTGTCCGACACCATTCCATTGGACATTTCTACTCCTGCACGTGGGGCATCTAGACCCCCTGCTTCTATGTCTATTAAGGCCTTCTCCAGGGCTAAAGCAGCTAAACTTTCCAAGGCCTTACCTTCAAAAGCTCCCCCTCACAGACCTTCCTCAAGTTCTCAGATTCTCAGCCTCGCTGAGGACATTATTTCTTTGATCAGGGGATCCCAACCTCACCCAGACAGGGCCTCACAACCTCCTCCTGAAAAAAGGCCTAGGACTGAACCCCCTGAACCTCTTTCCTCTGACTATTCCTCGGATGGATCAGATTTATCAGACCATCAGGAAGGACCGTACTCACCTTATGAGGATTCGGATGCAGAAGACTCCATTCTTTCTGCCTCCCCCCCAGAAGAATTTTCATTTGGGGAAACTCTACATTCAATGAGGGAACATTTCCAATGGCAGGGTCAGGATTTTTCTGATTCTAGGAAAAGGCTAAGGACTTTCTTACACTTACCACGGCATAGGCCTCTAGCCATACCACCTGTACTTTCAGTTGTTGATGATGCATACAATGATGCCTGTTCAGCCCCTGATTCTCTTCCCCCGGCCCCTGCCAAACCTGACAGATATTACAGGGTCCCGGATTCTCATTTCCACTTGTACAATGCCCACGCTGCAGACCCAGAAACCATTTCTCAGGGCCCCAAGGGTGTTGCAGCTGCCTCTGCCAAAAACCCCCTACCCTCTGAAAGAGAATCAAGAGCATTAGAGAGATGGGGTAAAAAAGTTTATACATCTGCTACTCTTTCTGCCAGGGCTTTAAACTGTCAATTTCACATGATACAGTACCAGGATTTTTTGTTAGATCAGCTGAATAAAAAACTCTCCTCTCCTGAACCTTTAGACCGTAAGTCCCTTCAGGAGTTGGTACACAATTCTCAGCAGGTCAGTAATCATTTTTTAAAATGTGGCTATGATGCACTGGAGGCTTCATTTAGATCAGCTATGACTGGAGCAGTGATTCGAAGGCATGCCTGGCTAAAAGAGCAATCCTTGCCAGACCATGTTACGTCTAAACTCCTAGATGCCCCTATGGAGAAACAAAGTTTATTTGGCTCCCCTGCACAGGAGGTACTAAAGAAAGTGGAAGAAAAAGCAAAATCTGTGCAAACAGTCAAGGATTTTCTGCAGGTCCAACCTCTGAGGTTCAGCAGAAATTGGCCTTCAAAGCATTGGTCCTTTCCAGACACCACCAGAGCACAGAGAGGCAGAAATAGATGCCCAAGAGGCAGAGGTCAATCAAGGGGTGCCTACAGGGGCCGTCAGTGGCAACCTGACAACCAGAGGAGTGCCTCCACAGCTGCGGCTGCAACCACTTCCACAGGACAGACACAATGACTTGGCTATGATTCCGCCTACCAGGGAACAATTGGAAGCACCCTTGGGCGGAAAGTTAGCTTTATTTTCAAAAAACTGGCATTGCATTACAGGAGACAAATGGACTTTGCAAACAATAGACAAAGGCTACAGGTTTCACTTCCACACTTTACCAAAAAAGAGAGGAATGCCAAACCTTCCACCAAGCCAGAAGTCAGAGGCTCTAAAACAAATTATCAACTTACTAAGGATGAGAGCAATAGAAAAGGTACCATCTATGGAACAAGGCCAAGGATTTTACTCCAGACTATTCCTTGTACCAAGAAAAGAAACTCAATGGAGGCCTATTCTCGACTTGTCCGCACTGAACACATATCTCATTGTACCAAAATTCAAGATGCTGACCCTACAGCAGCTTCTTCCCATGTTGGGCAAGGAGTCTTGGCTGGTGACTCTAGATCTCAAGGAGGCATACCTGCACGTCCCTATACGACCAGATTGCAGAAGACACCTCAGATTTCTTGCAGGATCAGAGCATTATCAATTCTCAGCATTGCCCTTTGGCTTATCTACAGAGTATTCACGAAATGCCTGGCATCAGTAATTGCACATTGCAGGCTTCAGGGAATTCAAATCTACCCATACCTGGACGACTGCCTAATACAAGCGGACAACAAGACAAAAATAATAAAGGATTTGGCCTATGTCATACAACTGCTACAAGCTTTGGGATACACAGTCAACATACAGAAGTCAAGACTAGTGCCATCTCAAAGGATAACATTTTTAGGTGCAGAACTGGACACAATAACTCAGATGGCTTTTCTCACAGAAGAAAAACAATAACAACTTCCAGTCTACTTCACGGCATTGACAAGACAAACTCAGCTTACTGCAAGGAAAGTCCTGCAGGCCCTGGGTTACATGGCATCCTGCATAATCTTGATACCACATGCCAGACTGCATATGAGGAAATTACAATGGTACCTAAGAAATGTATGGTCTCAACACAGACACAGTCTAGAAACCATAATACCAATCATTCCATGCCTGAAAAAGGAATTCCTGTGGTGGGCTCAGGCCTGCCAGACCAACAGAGGGTTGCCTTTCCACAAACCACAACCAAAGCAGACCATCACCACAGACGCCTCAGACCTAGGCTGGGGCGCACACATGGAAGACAAGTGTATCCAAGGCCTATGGTCCCAAGACCAGCTGAATCTACACATAAATCTAAAGGAGATGCTGGCAGTGAAGCATGCAATAGAGGCATTCAAATCATTTCTTCAGCAAGGACACCTGCTGATAAGGACGGACAATACCGCAGTCATGTGGTACATCAACAAACAGGGAGGCACGCATTCCTATCCTTTATGCCGGATGGCAATGGAGCTGTGGAACCTAGGCCTGAATCTCAACATTCAACTGCAAAAAGAGAATTCACTAGCAGACAAATTAAGCAGAACTACTACGGATGCTCACGAATGGATGCTGCATCCAGATATCTTCAAAACCATAACAAAGAAATGGGGAATGCCAGAAATAGACCTGTTCGCCTCCCCACTCAACCACCAACTGAAGAAATTCTGCTCAAGAGAATACCACCCACAAGCCTGGAGGGTGGACTCCCTTTCTTTCAGCTGGAAGGCCCTGACAGTTTATGCCTTCCCACCTCTCCCATTGATGTACAAAGTTCTACTGAAGATCAGAGAGGAACAGCCAAAGGTAATTCTGATAGCTCCAGACTGGCCAAGGCAACATTGGTATCCGCTACTGAGAAACATGTCTCGGACGAACCCATGGCCTCTACCTCTATGGCCTTTACTTCTAACACAGAACTACTACAAGACCCTGCATCCAAACTTGAAAACGCTGCAGCTAACTGCCTGGGAAGTTGCATAAAACAAAACCAACCTGCTTTATCTCAGAGGGTCAAGGACATTATCCTGGAGGCTCGCAGACCCTCCACTAGGAAAACATACTCAGCCAAATGGAAGAGATTCCTCATTTGGAGTGCATCAAAGGGAACAGATGTCACGCTTGCAAATCTAGCACACATCCTAGAATACTTAGCAGAACTGTTCCATAATGGCCTGTCCTATTCTTCCATTAAGATTCATGCTTCAGCAATTTCAGCAGAGTACAACATGGATCCTCCTATCTTCTCTCAGCCTCTCCTCAGACAATTTCTAAGAGGGATCAAAAAGTGTAAAACCTCCAAGGAAACCACCTCTGCCTGCATGGGATCTCAATTTTGTGCTGGAAAAATTAACACTTCCCCCTTTTGAACCAGCTGCATCAGCAGACTTACAGTTCTTATCTTGGAAAACTGCCTTCCTTCTAGCAATCACTTCAGCAAGAAGGGTATCCGAGTTACAGGCATTAATGGCAGTACAGCCTTTCCTTATCTTTCACCAGGATAGAGTGTCTCTGAGAACCAATCCTACTTTCATGCCAAAGGTGGTATCCAGGGTATCCTTGAACCAAGCTATTCATTTACCTACGTTCTTCCCAAACCCACAGAGCAGGGGGGAAAAGCTACTACACACCTTAGATGTACATAGACAACTGCGCTACTACCTGGACAGAACTAAGACCAGCAGAAAAACTGACCAGCTTCTGGTAGCATATGCAACAGGAGTGCAAGGAAAAGCAATTTCCAAACAAACAATTTCAAAATGGATAGGAAATTGCATTCGATTCTGTTACTCTTTTCATGGAAAGACAACTCCTGAAAATATCAGGCCTCACTCCACAAGGGCTACAGCCACGACTACAGCTTTTCTACGAGGAGTGGCTACCAAAGACATTTTAGAAGCGGCTACTTGGAGCTCCGTGCATACATTTGCCAAGCATTACAATCTTCCTTTATACTCCAGATCCCGAGCAGGCTTTGCAACTGCAGTCTTACAAGGGATCTTAACTACACCATCTTTATCTTAGTGCCTCCTCCCCCAGTTTGGCTATGGTATTCTACCCATATGTTATGACTGCAGATGCATCCTTGAAGGACATAGTACAGATGTTCTTCATCTCACATTGCTGCAGTCCTAACACTTGGGTAGTCCGCTGTCCACGGTCGGCCCGAATATCAAAGTATAAGGCTGACGTCGGTCAGGGCGCATTTAACTGACGTC
Organism: Protopterus annectens; assembly: GCF_019279795.1. NCBI lineage: Eukaryota > Metazoa > Chordata > Ceratodontiformes > Protopteridae > Protopterus > Protopterus annectens. The sequence goes on from NC_056726.1 coordinate 1,204,613,440, forward strand.
AGGACGTCAGGGTACAAATGCGCATGACCGGCGTCATATCCTCAGTCTTTTTTGCCGCATGGTCCGATGCAGAAGCAGCATTGCAAGTGCGGTTGGCGTTCTGAGATTTTTCTATTTAGAAGTTTCAGACCGAGTTCAAAGTTGGCTAAGTACCCCGTTGGGGAATATTTTTGTTTTTTCTTGCCTCAGTCATTTACCGGATGTCAGAAAAAGTTAATAATTGCGTTTCTTATGGGAAACAGATACCGCATAGAGATTATCATACTTTGTGTATTCCTTGCTTAGGGCCTGAGCACGACGTTGTTGGCTGTCGCTCTTGTGCTAGATTTATTAAACGCACTATAAAGAGAAGGTTGGATTGTGCAAGGTTAGTCTTTGGGAAGCGGTGCAATTATAAAATGCCGTTGGATGCTCCGACGCCCGCTTCCTCGAAGAAGTGCAAGGACAAGACAGTTAAGCCCAGGCTAGAAGAACCGTCTGTGCCGGACGCCGGTTCTTTAGAGGTGTCGGTGGAGCCGGTGGCTCCACCGGAGATTTCTTTGTGTTCACAGAGTGAGACTTTATTATTGCAAGATGTGGCCTCTCAGGAGGCATGTCAGGCTGAGGGGGCTTCTCAGGTTACTATACTCCCCTCCCTTCCTAAGGTGGTTAGGCCCTCTCCTTCTGTTACTAAGGCTTCTCCCAGGGGCAGGCCAGGTTTAGCTTCTGTTGGTGTTACCCCTAGCTCTTCAGGTACTATGCCCAAGAAGCATATGCTTAAAATGGCAGAAGATTTGATTACTTTGATTAGGGGTTCTATGCCCCCTCCTGCTAAGAGACCTAGGGTGGAGCCTGAGCTGGGGGGGTTTGAGCAAGCTTCAGATGTTTCAGAGTCTTCGGCTGAAGACTTGCAGGAGTACTCTCCTTATTCTGATTCTGATGTGGATGATTCTACTCCTTCTGCTACTCCTCCTGAGGATTTTTCTTTTTCTGAAACTCTTCATTCCATGAGGGAGCATTTTAAGTGGGAAGGTCAGGACTTCTCTGATTCCAGGAAAAGGCTTAGGGAATTTCTGTTTTTACCCCAGCATAGGCCTTTGGCTATACCTCCTGTTTTGGATGTAGTGGAAGATGTTTTACAGAGGCTTCTCTTAATCCTGATTCTTTGCCTCCTGCTCCTGTTAAACCGGATAGGTATTACAGGGTGCCTGACGTTCACAAGTATCTTTTAAAAGTCCTAGGGCAGACCCAGAAACTGTTAGCCAGGGGCCTAAGGGTGTTAAGGCTTCTGTTGTTAAGAATCCGGTTCCTACAGATAAGGAGGCTAGGGCCTTGGATAGATGGGGAAAGAAAGTTTATACTTCTTCCACTCTTGCTATAAGGGCTCTGAATTGCCGGTTTCACATGTTGAAATACCAAAACTATCTCCTTTCACAATTGAAGTCTAAGGTTGATGCTCTGGCAGTTGGTATTGATTGTAAAGAGTTGCAAGATTTAGTCCATGTTTCTGAACAGGTGGGTAAGCATTCTTTGCAATGTGGTTTTGATGCTGTACAGGCCTCGTCTAGGGTGGCTGCCACTGGGACTGTTTTTCGCAGGCACGCCTGGCTGAGGGATCAGAATTTGTCTGAACATGTTAAAACAAGGATTTTAGATGCTCCTTTACAATCTGACGTGTTGTTTGGGCCTCCTGTTGAGACAGTCTTAAAGAAAATGGAAGACAAGGCTAAGTCTATGCAGACTGTTAAAGATTTTTTGCGAGTCCAGCCTCCAAAGTTTAGTAGAAATTGGCCTACTAAGGGGTGGCCGTATCCTTCTTATGATTCCCAGTCTAGGGGTAGATCTAGACGTGGTAAGGGCAGAGCTCAGGGCTCTTTCCGGCCTAGAACAGGGAGTTCTCCTGCACAGGCTTCGGTGAGGGCAGGGGTCAGTCCTTTCGTAAACAGACCCAATGACCTACCTTTTCAGCTGCCAGAGCCTGCTCGTCTGGCAGCACCTTTGGGAGGAAGGTTGGCACTCTTCAAAGAAAATTGGAGTTTAATTACCCAGGACAGATGGGTATTGGATATCATACACCACGGCTACAGGTTTTATTTCCATACCTTGCCTCCTTTCAAAGGCATGCCAGACGTTCCTCCTCAACAAAGAATAGAGGCTCACAGACAGGTTTCTCTGTTGCTCCAACTAGGGGCCATACAGCCGGTCCCTCTGCCAGAAGTGGGCCTAGGATTTTATTCTCGCCTGTTCCTAGTACCAAAGAAGGGGAACACGTGGAGACCAATTTTGGATTTATCTATCCTCAACACGTGGAGACCAATTTTGGATTTATCTATCCTCAACACTTATCTGGACATTCCCAAGTTCAAAATGTTGACGTTGCAGCAGCTTTTACCTCTGCTGGGCAAAGATCATTGGATGGTAACTTTGGATCTCAAGGAGGCTTACCTTCATGTTCCTATCAGACTCAGTTGCAGAAAGTATCTGCGTTTTCGAGCTGGGACTTCTCACTATCAGTTCTCTGCATTGCCCTTTGGCTTATCTAATGCGCCCAGGGTGTTCACGAAAGTTCTGGCTCCAGTGATAGCTTTCTTCAGACTAAAAGGAATACAGATCTATCCTTATTTGGACGACTGCCTGATTCTGGCTCAAGGAAAGGAAGAGCTTCTTCGTCATTTGGAGCATGTGATAGCAGTGCTAAGATGCCTAGGGTATTCTGTGAACGAAATAAAGTCCAGTCTAGTACCCTCTCAAGACATGTGCTTTCTGGGTGTGAGACTGAATACAGCAGCCCAGATGGCCTTTTTAACCCCGGACAAACAAAAGAGTCTATCCCTTTACTTCCATCAACTATCTCATCAGTCCGGGCTGACTGCAAGGACAGTCCTTCAAGCCTTAGGGTTCATGGCATCTTGTATTCTGGTGCTTCCCAATGCCAAACTGCATATGAGAAAGCTACAATGGTATCTCAAAAATGTATGGACACAGCACTGCCAGGATCTGGACACTGTCATTCCAATAATACCTTGCATTCAGAAGGAATTTTTGTGGTGGGCTCAGGAATGTCACCTAAACAAGGGACTCTCTGTGACCCGGCCAGAGGCAAGTCAGATTTTAACGACAGATGCCTCAGACAAAGCTTGGGGAGCTCATCTGAATGGAAAATGAATACAAAACAAGTGGCCTGTCAGACTACAGCATCTACATATCAACATGAAGGAGATGTTAGCAGTCCAGTTTGCATTAATAGCTTTCAAGGAATTCCTTCTTCCAGGACAGGTGTTGATTCTAACAGACAACACAACTGTCATGTGGTACATCTACAAGCAAGGGGGAACGCATTCTTATCCTCTATGCAGGCAAACAATGATTTTGTGGGAGACTGCTCTCAGTTTACAGCTCAATCTTCAGGCAAGGTTTCTGCCAGGAGCACAGAACTCCTTCGCAGATGTGTTGAGCAGACGAATTATGGATCCCCACGAGTGGAAATTGGATCCTCATGTATTTCAGAAATTGACAGTGTCATGGGGAACTCCAGACATAGATCTGTTCGCTTCTCCACTAAACCATCAGCTGCCAAAGTTTTGCACAAAAAGGTTTCATCCCACAGCTTGGAAAGTGGATGCTCTTTCTTTCAATTGGAGCAATCTTCATGTGTATGCCTTTCTACCTCTGCCTCTCCTCCCAAAGGTACTTCTGAAGGCCAGACAGGACAAGCCAAGGATGATTTTAATAGCTCCAGATTGGCCTCGACAGCACTGGTACCCATTACTGAGAAGTCTAGTACGGAAGCCTCCATGGCCTTTGCCTTGATTCCACACCTGTTGTCACAGGAAGACAGCCATTTGCTCAATGTCAAACTTCACTCTCTTCACCTCACAGCCTGGCATATTCTGTTTTGAACCATAAAAGGTCTCAACTTCCACAACAAGTTTTGAATGTGATTTTGGAAGCTTGAAGGCCTAGTACAAGGAAAGTGTACGCAGATAAATGGAAGAGATTTTTATTTTGGAGTGCAGCAAAGGATTTTGATGTTTCTGAGCCTAATTTAAGTGTGGCTCTTCAATATCTTACTGAGTTACTGGACAAAGGTTTGTCCTTCTCTTCTATTAAAGTTCATGCTGCAGCAATTTCAGCTCACTATGATTGCGAGCGGCCATTGTATTCTCATCCTTTGTACAAGCAATTTCTCAGAGGGGCAAAGAATATCAGACCCCCACGAAGAGCTCCAACTCCTGCTTGGGATCTCAATTTTGTGTTGGAGAAACTCACTCTACAACCTTTTGAGCCTGCAGCTACTGCTGAGTTGAAATATTTATCATGGAAGACTGCTTTTTTATTGGCCATTACCTCTGCTAGAAGGGTTTCTGAATTGCAGGCCCTTATGGCAGTTGAGCCTTTCTTGATTTTCCATAAGGATAGGGTATCATTACGTACTAATCCTTCCTTTATGCCTAAAGTGGTTTCTAGTGTGGCTTTAAACCAGACTATTCATTTGTCTACTTTTTATGCAAATCCCCAAAATAAAGGGGAAAAGATTTTGCACACTTTGGATGTACACAGGCAGTTGCGTTATTATTTGGACAGAACTAAAGGGTTCAGGCAGTCTCAGCAGTTGTTTGTTTCTTTTGCTTTGAGTTCTCAGGGCAAGCCTGTGTCAAAACAAACTATTTCTAAGTGGATTGGGTTTTGCATTGCTTTCTGTTATTCCCATCATGGCAAGGAGGTTCCAGCTGGGATTAGGCCTCATTCCACTAGGGCTACTGCCACTTCCACAGCTTTTTTGAGGGGAGTGGCAACCAAGCATATTTTAGGCAGCTACTTGGAGTTCTGTGCATACCTTCTCTAGGCATTATCACCTGCCACTTTACTCTAAGTCCAGGGCTGGTTTTGCCACTGCGGTTTTGCAGGGCATTTTGGCAGCTCCTGCTTCCTTATAGTTAGCCATCCTCCCTTATCTCTGCTTTGGGATTCTACCCAAGTGTTAGGACTGCAGCAATGTGAGATGAAGAACATAGTACAGTTTTGTACCTACCATAAATGTAGATGTTCAAGATCCACATTGCTGCAGTCCAATCCCTCCCTCCTTCCCCTCTGTACTTGGAGGTGGTTGTGTGGGTTGGGTTGTACATATTGTGTGTATTATATCTATTGTACATATAGTTAGTGCAAGGGTGGTTGGTTATTTGTTTGCTGTCTTTTGGTTTTGACCTTTCTTTTTAAGGTCTTCTGACATCTGGGGCAAGAAAAGACTGAGGATATGGCGCCGGTCATGCGCATTTGTACCCTGACGTCCTGACGTCAGTTAAATGCGCCCTGACCGACGTCAGCCTTATACTTTGATATTCGGGCCGACCGTGGACAGCGGACTACCCAAGTGTTAGGACTGCAGCAATGTGGATCTTCGAACATCTACATTTATGGTAGGTACAAAACTGTACTTTTTGTACCTACCATAAATGTAGATGTCCGATAGGTATGCATCTGCAGTCAGGATTACCCACCCTCCTTCCCCTCTGTGGTATTCCTAGGGTGCTTACCCCTCTTTCAGCTAGCTGGGGGAATCTATTATGGTGTATTTGTTTGCATGTATATATGTATATATATATATTTTGTTTGCTACTGTTTGGAATTTTCAGCATTTATCCAAATTTAGCCTTCCTAGAGGGCACCTGGCATCTGGGGCAAGAAACACTGAGGAAAATGGCGTCGGCTGATGCCTTTATACCCAAGGAGCTATGACGTCGGGTGAAGTGCGACATCAGCCGAGGCCAGACCCAGACTTTGGAATCCGGCCGACCGAGGGCTGCCTGAGGCGTGACAACCCATATGTTATGACTGCAGATGCATACCTGTCGGACATCTACATTTATGGTAGGTACAAAACTGTACTTTTTGTAGTCCACCTTTGGATGAAGATTCTACTGCAGCAGTGATCCTTGAATTGAAAATTGTGTATGTACATTCACAGTAACAGTGGATACTCAGTTACAGAGGTCACTGCTACAGTTTAGGCTCCCATCCATCATCCTAATGCAGTTTTGCCAACTGTCCTTTATGACAGTTCACAGTATGAGGCAGTAGACTGTCTAAGAGGTGAGCAACCTTTTTCTGTGAATCTCAGATGCTTCATATGATAAAAGTAAGGGGAGGTCCTTGGTTTGTGTGTGTGTGTGTGTGTGTGTGTGTGTGTGTGTGTGTGTGTGTGTGTGTGTGTGTGTGTGTGCATATGTGCGTGTGTGTAGTTAGTACTACCTGTTACCAAGTATGACTTCCAATGTATTTATATCTGTATGGCTCCCCACTTTCTTGTTGCATTCTTCTTGTTTGCACTGCTGCCTATGACCATAGAACTGTTTGCAACTCCACTACTATACAGGATAACAAATTAAATAGACTAATTCCAGGTAACGAGCAACATTTAGAGCATAGATTAGTAAGAAATGGCAGTCTCTTTTCCAAGGCATTTAAGAAGCGGATTTGTACAATAACATGGATACTGGTCAGTTTCTCAGTGCAAACTGTGTGACACCTTTTTTGAAATGTGTTCCCCAAGTGCCCTGGATGTATACAGTCGCACAGCACAGGTAAAACAAGCCTGGAACCAGTACTCTGTAAAGGCTGAGAAGCCAAGGCACTAGAGGAGTTTGCTTTTAAGCAGTTTGTATGCTTTTGACAAGATTTTATTGGATCCATGTATTCGTTTGTTTTACCTGTGCTTTGGGACTGTATTATGCATCAACTACTGAACTGGACTTTTAATAAATTATAAAGGTAATCACTGGCTTCTTTCCTTTTGTGGTGGTGAACTGTATCTGCATGCTAGTTTACAGTTCACTTTGGGATTTGTACCTTCTCTCATCTTGTAGTTTGGAGCAGTCATGTGTAGGTTGTGAACCAGCTATCTTGCTATATTTTCTGTAGGAATCACTCGAGGCATTTCTGTCTTTATTATTGGATGGCTGTCACTGACCTGTTACCTAGCAACTAGAAATCTACAAACAATGTTGTTATTTACATTGCCTTAACAGTTTTATATTTTAGGAAGATGAAGTAATGCTAAATGGTTACAGGATACAACAGTTCACAAGACCAGCATTTTGCAGTCAGTCAAGGCATTTTTGATCATTGTTGCTCCAAAGCATGACCCTAATAACAACTGATTTTGTTTCGGGGAGAGGGTGGCTGCACTCAATATGCAACTAGTAAAATAAACAACAGAGGGGGGAATCCAGATTTGAATATTCCTGATCAGGAACTTTGGCAGGTGCTCTTAGTTTATAATTTGTATAACTTGCAAGTAAAATCAGAAAAGCCAGTACACCCAGCTTTAGATTGTTTGTTTGTTTGTTAACTGATTTATGTTAACTTGGAAAGGGCACTGAGGAGAAAGAAATTTCAGGTATGACCTGAAAGATGAGAAATGGAAGATGACATAGATTAAGTTGCATGATAAAGTGGGAAATAAAGTCCTTGAAGACTAGCTGCCTTAAACAAAGCAGTTCATAGGTTCATAGATTAGTACTAGGCTAACAGATCTTCTGGACCATTTTAAGCCTAGCCAATTACCCCATGTGAGAATCAAACCCTGTACCTTGTAACTGTAAGGTAAACAGCTTAACCATTATGCCACCCTCCCACCCCAAAAAGTCATCACTGGCAGGTCTTGAACCCAAGTCCTTGTGCACTAGAGTCAGAGCAACACACCACTATGCCAAATCAGCTGTGTTTAATAGTATTCATTGTTGAAATAATGATAAGAATAAGTATGGTTGTAGATTATCTGTTAAGCTGAGGATAGGGTGTCTGAAGAGCTTAGAGGAGAAAAGTGAAAGTTGAATTATACAGGCTGTAAAAGTCAGTGAAGGGGGAACTTTAGAAGAAGCAGGGTGAATGGAGTGCTGTTTAAGTTTAGAGGTTAGAATTTGGGCTATGGAGTGACTGCTAACTTGGCAAAGACGGAGGGGGTGCATATGTGACTTGCCAAGCTAATGAATCATGTAAGTGTCTTTGCAGTAAAATGCAGCGGATATAGCCAGCCTGGCAAAATACAGTTTATATTTTAGTTCTGGAAGGAGCTAGGAGCAGAACACGTAAACTAATCTACAAAGATTAATAGAAGTTATGTTGCCTGACACTACAGCTGCTGTGTATATTATGTTATCTCTTAAAACTTGTTAAATTGTTTCTCTCAGCATATATATTCTCTCTGTTGTGCATGTTTTGTTATTCATTTACATTGTTAATGGGGCTTTTTTTGACTTCAACAATTGGCTAAGCTTCTGGTGTCATTCTAAGGGGATCCAGTATCTGTCTGCTTGGGATGACATGGTCAACAGACCACGATGCTTTGCCACAGATGGCCTGCACCTGTCACCCCTGGGATTCCAGATACTGGCTAAGGCTCTTGCTGCCCCTATAGTGCCTTTTTTAGGCAAGGTTCAAATAACAAATTCACCACCGTAACAGGAACAGGCAAGCAAAAACTGAGGGTAATGCTCTCAATGCTAGAAGTCTAAATCTCAAAATGCACTCACTCGAGGCACTCTTAAAGTGGAGAACATCAATATCTGTGCAGTGACTGAGACCTGGTTCAAGGCTCCAGAGAGCACCCCTGCACTACCAGGCTATAACTCATACCACACTTTTCGGCCATGTAACCTGGACCGAAACACCAAAGGCAGAGGTGTGTCCATATTCATTAAGGATATCCACACTTCCAGGCTAGTTGCTCAGCATAATGCATCCGAGGTTATCCAAGTGCAACTAACTCTGGGCAAAACTGCAATCCAAACTGTAGCTTGCTACAGATCCCCCACCATGCCCCAGGATTCCCACTCCTCTTTTCTTGATGTACTGGAAAATATTAGGGCTCAACCAAATACCCTAATAATGTGCAACTTCAACTATCCCACCATTAACTGGGAAAACTACTCGTGTACCAACTCCTTAATTCAACATTTTCTGGAATTCATAAACTCCAATGCCCTGGATCAACTTATCCACACCCCCACCAGGGGCAACAATATCCTAGACCTGGTCATTACCAACATGAGTGACCGGTGTTCCACACCTGAAGTCAACTCCTCGTTGGTCCGATCCGACCATAAGCTAATCACCCTTGATATCTAGATCCCACCCCCACCCCCCATTAAGGAAACCACAGTAAACTATTTCTCCAAAGCCACCTTCATGCTTCTTAAGACAGAAGTGGTGAACTTCATGACACCCATGCAGTTGGACAATACAGTTACAACTGCTAAATCCTACACAAATGCACTCTATAAGCACTTACACGAGTGCATGGATCATGCTATCCCAAACAGAACCAAAACGCTATCCTCCACTAAAAGGAAGCCAATCTGATGGTCCCCTGCCATAAACAAACTGTACAACAGAAGGAAGAAACTGTTGCAAAAGAGAGTAAAATCCCATGAGTGGAGGAGCTCCCTGGTCAGCCTCAGTAAGAAGCTGAGATCCCTTATAAGATCCTCCAAAGCTAGCTACGAAAACAAAATTGCCACTAATTCTAAGGACAACCACAAAGCATTCTATAGCTATGTCAAGAATTTCGATGGCAACACCCAGATCTGCTCTGAGTTACAGCACAAAGGCATGAAAATTACAGAACCAACTGATATTGCCAACATCCTGGCAGATAGGTTCAGTGCTAACTTTAACCCCCACCACCTAAAGGGCACATATCTATACAGGAAGAATGAAGAGTCCCTGTTATCACAACTACGCAGATAAAAGCTGCACTCTCTAAAGCCAAAAACACAGCATCCATGGGACCGGACAACATTCCAGGCTGCGTTTTACATGAACTTCAGAACGAACTGGCTCCCCACTTGAGCACCATGTTCAATAATAGCCTCACATCATTCTTTGTGCCCACTGAATGGCACACAGCAACAGTTATCCCACTCCACAAATGGGGAGCCACCACCGATCCCTGGAACTATTGACCTATTAGCCTGACAAGCCTGGTCTGCAAGGCCATGGAACATATCATCATGGAACTCATAAACAAAGACATTGGTAGCCTCCAAACTCTGGATCCCACCCAGTTCGGGTTTGTGAAAGGCAGATCATGCCTCTTGAACCTGATTGACTTATTTGAGGTAGTCATCAAAGCCGTAGAGGAGGGTAAGGTGGTTCACACAGCCTATCTTGACTCGCCAAGGCTTTTCGACACCATCCTCCATTCTGGAATTATAGCCAAACTCATAAACTAGGTATAAATCCCTATGTCACAAGATGGGTTGCCAACTGGCTCACTGACAGAACCCACACTGTAAAAGTTGCAGACTCCAAATCTGACCTCAAAGCAGTGACAAGTGGAGTACCACAGGGTTCCATCCTGGGACCTGTCCTGTTTGGTATCTACTTCTCTGAAGTACAGGCTAACACAGAAGGCCTCTGGCTAATGAAGTTCGCAGATGACTGCAAACTAGGAGCCATAGTCATGTCCCCAAATGATCTGGACATCCTACAGAAGAGCCTCGCTGAGACAGATTCGTGGTGTCAGAGCCATGGCCTCAAGCGCAATGCCAAAAAGTGCAATATCATCCCCTTTGGTAAACACTCTGTACCCATGAACGTACCACATAGGCAGCAATCTACTTAACACCGAATGTGTGATAAGAGACCTTGGGACCCAGGTGGACAGTAGTCTCTCCTTTGATAGTCACATCACCACAGTAGTCAGGAAGTCCTTCTACATGGCACACCTCATCCTAAAAGAGTTCTCATCCAGGAAAAAAGAGGTCGTCCTCCTCTACTCGACACTCATTAGACCCATTATAGAGTACAACGCCTCTTTTGGACATCTGCAGCAGCTGGAAAGGCCACAGAAGTACCTTACAAAGAGGATTACTGGCCTCAAACAAATGCCCTATACTGACCACCTCAAAAAACTCCAGCCTTACTCCGTAGCATATCACCTACTCCTAGGTGATCTCTGCCTAACATATAAAGCTATGTCAAACCCAGAGCTGTTGGACATGCTACACCTAAAGAAATCCCAATCCCTTCCAGCTACACGCTCTAGGGACCTAAACCTTGTCACTACAATAAACAGGACATGCTGGAGGGATAGATTCCTGTCTCAGAGACTTCCCATACTCTGGAACAGGCTACCCATTTTTGTCAAGCAAAGTTCTTCATTAGCACTCTTCAAGGAAAATCTTGATGAGTGGATGGGAAATAGGAAATACACCCCGGGATCACTTCTGTGTCTCTGCTCGACAGTGGTACAGGAAAATAACTTTCTTGGGTGGCGTAAGCCAGGGAACCTTGTTGGCTAGGCTTACGTAGGCCCTTGGGCCGTTAGCCTAGTACCTACCTATGAACCTTTGAATAAATTAATGACATGGCCCTTAGACACATGTATGACTTTCTTACCAAACTAGTTTGATCCAGTTCTAGTACTGGGTCACAAATAAAATACTTTCTGTTTATTAATCATTCATTTTGGTAAGCAAGTGAATGGGTGCATGGACAATGATGTTCATCGTGTTACCCTGCTGCAGTCATCACACTTGAGTTATCCTGTCGTCAGGCGGTCCCGCAGTCGGACGGATTTCCAAAGTCTTGGTCCGACGTCGGTTGCTGTCACCTCATCCCTGACGTCAGCGCGCCAGGGGTACATATATTGCAACCGACGCCATTTTCTTCAGTCTTTCTTGCCGCGCGGTGCCCGAAGCAGAAGCAGTTCGCAAGTGCTGGTTGGCCGGCTCCTGAGATTGTCGAATTCGAATTTCAGACCGAAGTCTTCTATAAAGCTAAGTACCCCATTGGGGAAACTTTTCTTGCCTCAGACCGATGTCAGAAAAAGTTAACAATTGTATTTCTTGTGGGAAGCAAATACCTCATAAGGATTTTCATTCTTATTGCATACCTTGCCTAGGCCCTGATTACGACGTCACTTCTTGTTGTTTTTGTGCTAGATTTAATAAGCGTACTATTAAAAGACGATTTGATTTTGCACGCCACTATTTTGGTAGAAAATTTAACTGTAACATGCCGTCGGAGCTACCGACTACCGGCGTGCACAAAAAGCACAGGGACAAGGACCGACAGCCCAGGCCTAAGCCCGATTCCGAGGCCTCGGTTGATCCGGTCTCCGGTTCTCCGGTTATCAGTGAGGCTCCGACGCAGCCCCTGACTACCGCAGTTCTGGAACCCGAGACCGCTACAGATATTTTGACGGAATGTACTAGGCCGACGCAGCCTTTTACTTCAGGCCCTTCCGACGATTTACCTTCCAAGGACGTCGGTGCTTCTGAAACGCCGTCGGTTTCTGAAGGCGTTTTCAGACTGACGACTCTTACAGTCAAAACGTTTTCTAAGTCGAAGACTCCTTCTAAATCAAAAAAGACTACACTTCAGTCTCCTGTTCAAGGCCCTATGCCTAAGAAACAGATGCTCAAAATGGCTGAAGATTTGATTTCTTATTAGGGGGTTTCAGCCTCCTCCTGACAAAAGGCCTAGACAAGAGGAAGATTCTGCTTCCTCTGAGCAACTGTCTATTTCTTCGGATTCCTCTGAGGACCAAGACTATTCCTTCTCTCCTTATGAAGATTCTGATGCTGAGGACTCTATTCCCTCAGCTTCCCCTCCTGAAGACTACTCTTTTGGGGAAACTTTACACACTATGAGGGGAACGTTTTCACTGTGAAGGTCAGGATTACTCTGATTCCAAGAAAAGGCTCACAGAGTTTCTTTTACTCCCCCAACACAGACCTCTAGCCATCCCTCCTGTTTTGGACGTTGTGGATGATGTCTATTTAGAATCCAGTTTCAACCCAGACTCTCTACCTCCTGCCAAGCCTGACAGTTACACAGAGTACCTGATTCCCACAAATTCCTTTACAAAAGCCCAGTAGCTGACCCACAGACTATCTCCCAGGGTCCCAAGGGGGCTAAGGCTTCCATGGCTAAAAATCCAGTACCTTCTGAAAGGGATTCAAGAGCACTAGACAGGTGGAGGAAAAAGGTTTACACCTCAGCCACTTTAGCTATGAGAGCACTAAATTGTCAATTTCATATGCTTAAGTATCAGCAATTTCTGATCTCTCAGTTAAAACAAAAGATTACCTCCCACCCTCAACAATCTGAATTGAAAGAAGTACAGGATTTGTTGCACGCCACCGAGCAGGTGGGCAAACATACCTTACAATATGGGTTTGATTCTTTAGAGGCCTCCTGCAGAGCAGCAGTCACTGGATCAGTTATACGTAGCTATGCCTGGTTAAAGGAACAAGGTCTGCCTGATCATGTTAAAGCAAACCTACTAGATGCTCCCTTACAGCAGGATGTTCTTTTTGGAATTAAAGCAGAAAAAGTTTTAAAGAAAATGGAAGATAAGGCAAAATCAATGCAGACAGTCAAAGATTTCCTACAAGTACAACCCCCTCGCTTCAGCAGAAACTGGCCAACAAAAAATTGGTCCTTTTCAGCCACTGACAGACCTCAGAGGGGTAAATACAGGCGCCCAAGGGGCAGAGGACAACCACAAGCCCAGTATAAACCTCGCCAGTGGGGCGCACTCCAACCCAGGAGGGAGGAGAAGACAGGTCTTAACCCACCAGAAGGCAAATCAATGACTTGCACCTCAGCTGGCCAAACAAAGTTCTTTTGTCAGCCCCCTTGGGGGGGGGGGGAAACTAGCACTATTTGCAGACAACTGGCACATGGTCACAAAGGACAAATGGGTCCTAGACATAATTTTACGAGGATACAGATTCCACTTTCACACCTTGCCAATAAAAAGAGGAATGCCAAACCTGCCACAAAATCAAAGGGCAGAGGCTCAAAAACAAATTACAGCTCTCATGGCCATGAGAGCCATTCAGTGGGTACCAACTCAAGAGCAAGGCCAAGGATTTTACTCAAGGCTCTTTCTAGTACCCAGAAAGGACAATGCTTGGAGACCAATTCTGGACCTTTCAATTCTAAACACTTACTTACAAGTTCCCAAATTCAAGGTGTTAACACTACAGCAGCTACTTCCCATGTTGGGCAAGGAAGCATGGCTGGTAACATTGGACCTCAAGGAGGCATACCTGTATGTCCCTATCAGGCAAAGTTGCAGAAGATACCTCCGTTTCATTGCAGGTTCAACCCATTATCAATTCTCTGCACTGCCCTTTGTCTTATCTACTGCACCCAGAATTTTCACAAAATGCCTGGCACCAGTAATTGCATACTGCAGACAAAGAGGAATTCAAATATATCCATAGGATGACTGCCTCATCCAAGCAGAAAGAAAAGACATTCTCTTACATCATCTGGCTTTTGTGAAGCATCTACTAAATTGTCTGGGGTACACAGTAAACGAAAAGAAGTAAAAACTAGTACCCTCACAAAAAATGACATTCCTGGGTGCCAGCTTGGACACAACGGCCCAGAAGGCTTATCTTACACCAGACAAGCAACTACAACTGACTCAATATTTCAAGACAGTGGCAACAAAGACCCAATTAAATGCAAGAAAAATTATGCAGGCTTTGGGCTTCATGGCATCTTGCATTCTGATAATACCATTTGCAAAACTGCATATGAGGAAATTACAGTGGTACCTAAAAAGCGTATGGTCTCAACACAGCCACAGCTTGGACACAGTGATATCTCTCATTCCCTGCCTTCAACAGGAATTTCAATGGTGGGCACAGGCATGTCACCTCAACAAGGGTCAGCCTTTCACCTTGCCCCCAACCAGGCAAACTATCACAACAGATGCTTCAGACTATGCCTGGGGGGCACACATGGCAGGGCAATGCATTCAAGGCCTATGGACTGCAGAACAAAGAAAACTGCACATAAATCAAAAAGAGGCGCTAGCTGTACAGAAAGCTGTGACAGCCTTCAAGGATCTACTACAGCCAGGACAACTTGCAATAAAGACGGACAACACCACAGTAATGTGGTACATAAACAAGGGGGCACGCATTCCTACCCTCTTTGCAGGCAAGCAATAATCTTATGGAATACAGCTCTGGCCTACCAAGTCCAGTTACAAGCTCAGTTCCTGCCAGGACAGAAAAGCACATTGGCAGACGACCTAAGCAGAAACTTCAAAGATCCCCACGAGTGGAAACTAGACCCACAAATATTTACAATGATAACTCAAAAATGGGGCCTTCCAAATATAGACCTGTTTGCCAGACCTCAAAACTACCAACTGACAAAATTTTGTACAAGGACATTCCACCATCAAGTTTGGAAAGTGGATGCTCTCTCCTTCAATTGGAAAAACCTGACAGCATATGCCTATCCTCCATTACCTCTTCTCACAAAGGTTCTTTTGAAGGTCAAAAAGGAGAAACCTCGACTGATTCTCATAGCCCCAGACTGGCCACACCAGCACTGGTACCCGCTATTGAATAATATGGCTCACAGCCCACCATGGATATTGCCTCAAATACCTCATTTGCTCACGCAGCAAAACCAACAGATTCTACACAGCCAGCTCAAAACCTTAAACCTGGCTGCATGGCAAATTAATTAAGCATCCAACCAGCCCCTCTTTCACAAGCAGTACTAGATGTTATTCTGGAAGCCAGGAGGCCAAGCACCAGGAAGGCTTACTCGGACAAATGGAAAAGGTTTTCTGCTTGGAACCAAGCTACAGGCCAAGACACAACTCAGCCTCATATGCCTCACATTCTGCAGTATTTAGCTGAGATGTTGCACAAAGGACTTTCCTTCTCCTCAATTAAAATCCATGCTTCAGCTATTTCAGCTCACTACAACACAAATCCACCTTTATTTTCAAATCCTCTTCTAAGGCAGTTCCTCAGAGGGGCAAAAAACATTAGACCACCTAGAAGATCTCCTACACCAACATGGGACCTCAACTTTGTTCTGGAAAAACTAACGCTACCTCCCTTTGAACCAGCTTTCTCTGCAGACCTTCACTTCCTATCTTGGAAGACTGACCTGCTCCTGACAATAACTTCTGCTAGGAGAGTCTCAGAATTACAGGCACTCATGGCAGTAGAACCTTTCCTCATTTTTCATCAAGACAGAGTTTCTCTATGAACTAATCCTTCCTTCATGCCTAAGGTGGTTTCCAGTGTAGCTTTAAATCAAACCATCCACCTACCCACTTTCTTCCCCAATCCACAGAACAAAGGTGAGAGACTCCTGCATTCCTTGGACATTCACTGGCAGCTTCGTTACTACTTGGATAAAACTAAGGCTTTCAGAAAAACTGACCAGCTCTTTGTATCCTATGCTACAGCTTCTCAAGGGAGGGCCATATCCAAGCAAACCATTTCTAAATGGATAGGCCATTGCATACGGTTCTGTTATACCCATCATGGGAAACCAGTAACTCCTACCATTAGATCCCACTCTACCAGGGCAACAGCTACCTCTACAGCCTTTCTCAGGAGGGTTCCTACCAGGGAAATTTTAGAAGCTGCAACTTGGAGTTCTGTACACACCTTCGCCAAACACTATCACTTACCTCTTTATTCTAAGTCCAGGCTGGGCTTCGCCACTGCAGTTCTGCAGGGCCTCATTGCCTCCACTAACCCTCTATGATACCTCCACCCTACCTTAGCTTTGGGACTCAACCCAAGTGTGATGACTGCAGCAGGGTAACACGATGAACATAGTACAGTTTTGTACCTACCATAAATGTAGATGTTCGAGTGTTCACCCTGCTGCAGTCCAGGTTACTCTCCCTCCAACCCCTCTGATCTACTGACTAAATCTCTGCTATGCCTTACTGATGTATTTGCTTATAGCTGAAGGGATTTTGTGTTTGTACAGTGTTCACACCATTTGGTACTAATTTGGATCACCTTTTTGGGGGCACCTGAGATCTGGGGCAAGAAAAACTGAAGAAAATGATGTCGGTTGCAATATATGTACCCCTGGCGCGCTGACGTCAGGGATGAGGCGACAGCAACCGACGTCGGACCAAGACTTTGGAAATCCGGCTGACTGCGGGACCGCCTGACGACAGGATAACCCAAGTGTGATGACTGCAGCAGGGTGAACACTCGAACATCTACATTTATGGTAGGTACAAAACTGTACTTTTCTGCCACAGCTTGGTCCTTATAGCAGGCTATACTGCTAGGTTATAAATTTGCAAGCAAGAATGTATATACAGTCATACAGTCTCATGTAAAAGTTAGTGGCCTGTGTACATGCCATCGGTATAGTCTGCATTATGAAAGTTATTTACTTTTGCATATAGAGATTTTCTTGAAACATGAGATAAAAATGTATAGTACAGATGCATGTGAGTTAAAGTACACCATACTGAATACCTAGAAGACACAGTTACTACATGCAAATAATTTAGTACTAACTTTTTTAACAATTTCTGTCTTATGTTTAGACTGTAAAAATTATAGATTATGTTAACAAATGTAAGCTTATATTTCTGCCTTATCTGTTTCATAATTTTGCTCTAATATGCACTGTACTGTACTGTTGTATTTTTGTGTGGAGCTTTTCTCCCCGGGCCTCCACTGAAAACGGGCTATTAACCCAGTCAGACTGTCCCGGTAAACAAATGTAAAATAAATAAAAATAGTTTCTGAAACATGACATGGGAAGAGTGTGGCTTGAGAATTTGTTTAAATTGTCTTAATGCAGAGCTTGCTATACTCCCTTTCTTTGTAGAGTGTTAATAATTGAATGGGGTATCTTTATCTTGAGTAACATTATGTAAGGGTTCTTAGATGATATGGTCCAGTAAAGAAATGAGTGGTAAATTTCCAATGTTTTCGTTAAGTTCAGTTCAAGCATTAAATATTGCTATGTTATTTTACTTGTCAAAACATTTTTATGTAGAAGATTTGCATTACTGTTAGCAAGGATTTAAATACTGATGCATAACTAAGGTATGAGGCCTGTTTTATTGAGGGAGTCTCATCAAGACCTTCCTCATTAAGTTTCTCTCATTGAGTATCTCATTTGTCAATCTAACGGTGGTAAGAGTTATGATTCATCAAGTGCTGTTAAGGATAAGTGGGGAACAGTTCCATTTATACATATCAAACTTTTTTACCGAGGGATTAAATTATTTCCCTTGCTCCATAATATTGTGATCTTAGAATTAGATTAAATAAGTGGCATGGTATGTAGAGGACACTGTCCATCACATAGAAAATGCAGAGGGGCATGCTTTCCTGCAAAAAATCCTTATTGTTTTGAAGTGTTACTGCATCTTGATTTGAAAAAGTTGAGAAATGGGCATCTTGAGTTATTGCCTCATTGACAACCTGATTCTTTTTACAGGTTAAACTCAGTCAGCTTGTGCTGAAAACATTTGCCATTGAGATAACCAGATGTATCTGATGTCCATCCTGTGTCCATGTGGTTTTCCACCAGGGGTTCCGGTTTCTTCCCTCATCCCAATGGCATATCATAGGTGAATTGGTGGTCCTCCAGATTATCCATAGGTGTGAATATCACATGAATGTGTGTGTGTGTGTGTGTGTGTGTGTGTGTGTGTGTGTGTGTGTGTGTGTGTGTGTGTGTATGTATGCATATGTATGTATGTATACACACATACATATATGGACATCCTGTGATAGGCTGGTGTCCTATTCAGGATTAATGCCTCTGCATAGGAACCAACTCCCTTACAACCCTTAATTGTTTTAAGTGGGTAACCTGAGAAAAAAATGGATGATTGATTTCGGATATGTCCTCTTCCTTTTTTGTTTGGAAGGTAATTCCAGACTTTTGGGAATTGTTTTTAAGAAGAATTGTTCTGTTGTAGTTTAAGCGAAGGATGACCTCTGCAGAGAGCACATGTTCCATGATTGTCATACTAAAATGTGTAATGCAAGGAGCAAAGCTTTAGTTTGTTTGCTAGATAGGGCAGATAGCCTAGTAGCTACCTATGAACCTAAGATGGGAGCAGCAATTAGAGTGTTTAGAAAAGTGATAATTAAATGTTAATCTTTTGTAGCTTGAGGACGTTTCACAGTGTTTCATGCAGTTGGTTATCATATTTTTAATTTAAACTAGGTCACCAATGGTGAATTCATTAGAAATCCAGTGTAAAATAGTTGATTATGAAAGTATAGCAAAAGAGATAGTAAACAGTGTTAAAAACACATCAAGTCTTCAGGTAGAAATGCTTAGAGAGACTGAGTGAGAATTGCTGGTCTATTCAAAGTGATGTGGTGAAAATACCAGCAACTTAATTTGACTTCAGATCATATAAGTTTCTAGCATGTTAGAGGAAATTAGGTGCAGTCTGAAATTGTCTGGAATTGGCAGGATGCAGGTCATTTGAAAGATGTTCTTCGTTCCACATTGCTGCAGTCCTAACTATTGGGTAGTCCGCTGTCCAGTCGGCCCGAATACCAGAGTATATGGCTGACGTCGGTCAGGGCGCATTAGACTGACGTCAGTACGTCAGGGTACTAATGCGCATGACCGACGTCATATCCTCAGTCTTTTTTGCCGCATGGTCCGATGCAGAAGCTTTTTTACGAGTGCAGGTTGGCGTTCTGAAATTTTCTGAAGCCGGAGTTTCAGACCGAATCAGAGTTGGCTAAGTACCCGCTAGAACATTTTGGTTTTTTCTTGCCTCAGTATTTAACCGGATGTCAGAAAAAGTGAATAACTGTATTTCTTGTGGGAAACAGATACCTCATAGGGATTACCATACCTTGTGTATACCTTGTTTAGGGCCTGAGCACGACGTTGTTGGATGCCGCTCTTGTGCTAGGTTTAACAAACGCACTATTAAGAGAAGGTTAGACTGTGCCAGGTTAGTGTTTGGGAAGCGTTGCAATTATAAAATGCCGTCGGATGTTCCGACGCCCGCTTCGTCCAAAAAGCGCAAGGACAAAACAGCGAAGCCTAGGGTTGATGAACCGGCAGTCCCGGACGCCGGTTCTTTAGAAGGCTCAGTGGAGCCAGAGGTTTTGCCAGGAGTTTCTTTGGAGTCTCAGGCAGAGACTTTACTGTTACAGGATGTGCCTTCTCAGGAAGTAGGCCAGGCTGAGGGGGCTTCTCAGGTAACTGTTCTTCCCTCTCTTCCTAAGGTAGTTAGAGCCTCTCCTTCTGTTTCAAAAACTTCTTTGAGAGGTAGGCCAAGTTTAGCTTCAGTGGGGGCTTCTCCTAGCACTTCAGGCTCTGTGCCTAAGAAACATATGCTTAAAATGGCAGAAGATTTGATTACTATGATTAGAGGCTCTATGCCCCCCCCCTGATAAGAGGCCTAGGGTGGAGCCTGAGTTTGAAAGTTTTGAACAGTGTTCGGAGGCTTCTGAGTCTTCTGCGGAAGATTTGCCGGAGTTCCCTCCTTATTCTGATTCTGATGTGGATGATTCCACTCCTACAGCTTCTCCTCCTGAGGATTTCTCATTTTCAGAGACTCTGCATTCCATGAGGGAGCACTTTAAATGGGAAGGCCAGGATTACTCTGATTCCAGGAAAAGGCTTAGGGAATTCTTGTTTTTACCCCAGCATAGGCCCTTAGCTATACCTCCTGTGTTGAATGTGGTGGAAGATGTTTTGCAGAGGCTTCCTGAACCCTGATTCTTTGCCTCCTGCTCCTGTTAAACCTGATAGGTACTATAGGGTGCCTGAAGCTCATAAGTATCTTTTAAGAGTCCTAGGGCAGACCCGAAACTTTTTCTCAGGGACCTAAAGGTGTTAAGGCCTCTGTGGTTAAAAACCCTGTTCCCACTGATAAAGAGGCAAGGGCTTTGGATAGATGGGGAAAGAAAGTGTATACTTCTTCCACTTTAGCCATGAGGCGTTGAATTGTCAGTTTCACATGCTAAAATATCAAAATTATCTCCTTTCACAATTGAAATCTAAGGTGGATGCTTTGGCGGAAGGTATTGAGTGTAAAGAGTTGCTGGATTTAGTTCATGTGTCTGAACAAGTGGGTAAGCATTCTTTGCAATGTGGTTTTGATGCTGTACAGGCCTCCTCGAGGGTGGCTGCCACTAGTTCTGTTCTTCGCAGGCATGCCTGGTTGAGGGATCAGAATTTAGCTGAGCATGTTAAGACAAGGATTTTGGATGCTCCTTTACAGTCTGATGTGTTGTTTGGTTCGCCTGTTGAAGCAGTTTTAAAGAAAATGGAGGACAAAGCTAAGTCTATGCAAACTGTTAAAGATTTTTTGCAGGTGCAGCCACCGAAGTTTAGTAGAAATTGGCCTACTAAGGGTTGGACATATCCTGCTTATGATTCCCAGTCTAGGGGTAGGTCTAGACGTGGTAGGGGCAGAGCTCAAGGTTCTTTTAGGCCTAGAACAGGGAGTTCACCTGCTCAGACTTCTGGTGAGGGCAGGGGTCAGTCCTTTCGTAAACAGACCCAATGACCTGCCTTTTCAGCTGCCAGTAGATTCTCGCCTGGCAGCTCCTTTGGGAGGAAGACTGTCTCTTTTCAAAGAAAATTGGGATTTAATTACTCAAGACAGATGGGTGTTGGATATCATTCACCACGGTTACAGGTTTTATTTCCATACATTGCCCCTTTCAAAGGCATGCCAGACGTTCCTCCTCCACAAAGGAAAGAGGCTCACAAGCAAATTTTTCAGTTACTCCAAATAGGGGCCATTCAGCCAGTCCCTGTATCTCAAAGGGGCCTAGGATTTTATTCTCGCCTGTTCCTAGTACCAAAGAAGGGGAACACGTGGAGACCAATTTTGGATTTATCTATCCTCAACACTTATCTGGACATTCCCAAGTTCAAGATGTTGACGTTACAACAGCTTTTACCTCTGCTGGGCAAAGATCACTGGATGGTAACTTTAGATCTCAAGGAAGCTTACCTTCATGTGCCTATAAGACTAAGTTGCAGGAAGTATCTGCGTTTTCGAGCTGGAAATTCTCATTATCAGTTCTCTGCATTGCCCTTTGGCTTATCTACTGCCCAGAGTATTCACAAAGGTTCTGGCTCCAGTGATAGCTTACTTCAGGCTACAAGGAATTCAGATCTATCCTTACTTGGACGACTGCCTGATTCTGGCTCAAGAAAAGGAAGACCTTCTACAGCATCTGGAATATGTTATAGCAGTGCTAAGATGCCTAGGGTATTCTGTGAACGAAATAAAGTCCAGTCTAGTACCCTCTCAAGACATGTGCTTTCTGGGTGTGAGACTGAATACAGCAGCCCAGATGGCCTTTTAACCCCGGACAAACAACAGAGTCTATCACTTCACTTCCATCAACTATCTCATCAGTCCGTGCTGACTGCAAGGACAGTCCTTCAAGCATTAGGGTTCATGGCATCTTGTATTCTGGTGCTTCCCAATGCCAAACTGCATATGAGGAAGCTACAATGGTATCTCACAAATGTATGGACACAGCACTGCCAGGATTTGGACACTGTCATTCAAATAATACCTTGCCTTCAAAAAGAATTTTTGTGGTGGGCTCAGGAATGTCACCTAAACAAGGGACTCTCTGTGACCCGGCCAGAGGCGAGTCAGATTTTAACGACAGATGCCTCGGACATTGCTTGGGGAGCTCATCTAAATGGAAAGTGGATACAAGACAAGTGGCCTGCCAGACTACACCATCTACATATCAACATGAAGGAGATGTTAGCAGTCCAGTTTGCATTAATGGCTTTCAAGGAGTTACTTCTTCCAGGGCAGGTGTTGATTCTAACAGACAACACAACTGTCATGTGGTACATCAACAAACAAGGGGAACACATTCTTACCCATTGTGCAGGCAAGCAATGATTTTATGGGAGACTGCGCTCAGCTTGCAACTAACTCTTCAGGCAAGGTTTCTGCCGGGAGCACAGAACTCCTAAGCAGATGTGTTAAGCAGACAAATCATGGATCCCCACGAGTGGAAACTGGATCTTCATGTATTTCAAAAGTTGACAGTGTCCTGGGGAACTCCAGACATAGATCTGTTCGCTTCTCCACTGAACCACCAGCTGCCAAAGTTTTGCACAAAGAGGTTTCATCACACAGCTTGGAAAGTGGATGCTCTTTCTTTCAGTTGGAAAAATCTTCATGTGTATGCGTTTCCACCTCTGCCTCTTCTTCCAAAGGTGCTTCTAAAGGTCAGACAAGACAAGCCAAGGATGATTTTAATAGCTCCAGATTGGCCTCGGCAGCACTGGTACCCATTACTGAGGAGTCTGGTAAAGAAGCCTCCATGGCCTTTACCCTTGATTCCACATCTGTTGTCTCAGAAGGAAGGTCGTCTGCTCAATGTCAAGCTTCACTCTCTTCATCTAACAGCCTGGCATATTCTGTTTTGAAAGACAGCAGGTCTCAACTTCCTCAACAAGTTTTAAATGTGATTATGGAAGCCAGAAGACCTAGTACAAGGAAAGTATACGCAGAAAAATGGAAGAGATTTTTATTTTGGACTGCAGCAAAGAATTTGGAGATTTCAGAGCCTAATTTGAGTGTAGCTCTTCAATATCTTACTGAGTTATTGGACAAAGGTTTGTCTTTCTCTTCCATTAAGATTCATGCTGCAGCAATTTCAGCTCACTATGATTGTGACCCACCATTGTTTTCACATCCTTTGTTCAAGCAATTTCTTAGAGGGGCAAAGAATATAAGACCCCCACGTAGAGCTCCTACTCCTGCTTGGGATCTCAATTTTGTGTTGGAGAAACTTACTCTACAACCTTTTGAGCCTGCAGCTACTGCTGAACTGAAATACTTGTCATGGAAGACTGCTTTTTTGTTGGCTATTACTTCTGCAAGAAGGGTTTCTGAGTTACAGGCCCTTATGGCGGTTGAGCCTTTTTTGATTTTTCATAAGGATAGGGTATCATTACGTACTAATCCTTCTTTTATGCCTAAGGTGGTTTCTAGTGTGGCTTTAAACCAAACTATTCATTTGCCTACTTTTTATGCAGATCCCCAAAATAAAGGGGAAAAGATTTTGCACACTTTAGATGTGCACAGGCAATTGCGTTATTATTTGAGCAGGACTAAGGATTTTAGGCAGTCTCAGCAGTTGTTTGTTTCTTTTGCTTTGAGTTCAGGGCAAGCCTGTGTCAAAACAAACTATTTCTAGGTGGATTGGGTTTTGCATTGCATTTTGTTATTCCCATCATGGCAAGGAGATTCCAGCTGGGATTAGGCCTCATTCCACTAGGGCTACTGCCACTTCAACAGCATTTCTAAGGGGGGTGGCAACTAAGGATATTTTGGAAGCAGCTACTTGGAGTTCAGTGCATACTTTCTCTAAGCATTATCACCTTCCTCTCTACTCTAAGTCTAGGGCTGGTTTTGCCACAGCTATTTTGCAAGGCATGTTGTCAGCTCCTGCTTCTTTATGATTTGCCAGCCTCCCTTACCTCTGCTTTGGGATTCTACCCAATAGTTAGGACTGCAGCAATGTGGAACGAAGAACATAGTACAGTTTTGTACCTACCATAAATGTAGATGTTCGAGGATCCACATTGCTGCAGTCCAATTTTCCCTCCCTCCTTCCCCTCTGTGTTTAGGGGTGGTTGTGTAGGTGAGGTTATATGCTGATATTTTTGTATATACTTTTGTATCTATTGTACATATTTTTGGTGCAGGTATGTTGGGCCTTGTCTTTTTAGGGTCTTCTGACATCTGGGGCAAGAAAAGACTGAGGATATGACGTCGGTCATGCGCATTAGTACCCTGACGTACTGACGTCAGTCTAATGCGCCCTGACCGACGTCAGCCATATACTCTGGTATTCGGGCCGACTGGACAGCTGACTACCCAATAGTTAGGACTGCAGCAATGTGGATCCTCGAACATCTACATTTATGGTAGGTACAAAACTGTACTTTTTTGAAGTCTAGATTTGTGAGTTGTACCATTGTCAACAAAATGCTATGATATCACTTATGCAGCAGATTGGTGAAATTTGAGGTGAAGCAATAGAACCTGGTAGACAGATGGAATATGTGGAATACGTGGAACATCAGTTATTTTTTATAGAAGTTAAACCCATTGGGAAAAAAAACTGAAACTGGTTGTTGTGTTAGAAAAGAAGGAAGGGATGTATTTTGTTAAAACTAAGATGATACAAGGGATAGTTCTTACTTCTTTGGGTATTCAGCAAATGATTAGTTTCCAGTTGATCCAAAATTAAAGAAAGCATGGGAATCCCTTATAACAGTGGTTCTGCATGTTATTTGTTTTGACTTTAAACTTTAAATTATGGTAATTAATTGTAACAGTGTTGAATGGGTTTTTATTACCAATGTGGGTTTTCTGCTTTTAATTGATTCTCATTAAAGTTTTGATTGATTAATTAGGGAGGGTATATAAAAGGTTGGGTGTTGTGTGCACATTGTTCTGATGAAGTCTCTTTAGTGGAGAGGAAAGCGCTCAACTCTAATAAAGTGGTTGCCTCATTTAGATTAATTTTTCTTCTTGCTGGCTTTTGGATTCATTGTTTTTTCTCTACCTTTGTGGTTTTGTGATTTTTGGCAGCAGGATGGAGGAATCTACTTCAAATGGTGACAGTTAGCTGTTCATACAACTCAAATCAAAACTTTGATGGACAAGCAGCCTAATGTTGGTGGTATATTTGGGGGTTTTGGTCTCCTCCTTTCCCAGCCAACTCCTGTGTTTGTGGAAAATGATAACTCAGTATTTCCTGAACAAATTAACACTCAAGTTGATGGAATAATGAACAGTGAAAATGGCAATAATGAAGTAAGACATGGTGGTTTCCCATTTATGTCTTGATGTTAATGACAATTTATGGAAAGAAAATAGGTTCTGGTTCTCTGTGGGCAGCAATATGGAGAATTTGCGTGGTCCAGGGGTCTCTAATGTGCATGAGAGACTCAAGCGTTTTAAAAAGGATTTGACAGCTTTTAAAAAATTACAACTGGAGAATGCCTATTTAACTAGGAACATTGAAATGCAGCAAGTACCCCCAGGTTTAAGGCTGTGAAGGTATCCCAATGGGGTGAGTGATAACAGTGACTTTCTTAAAGAGGTGCACTTTCTATTTGACAAAGCCGGAATTGATCTAATGAAATTAATGGTGAAGTATAATCAAATCAAGCTGGAGCACATGGTAAAAGACCTAGTCGAACTGGATAAATGTATTAAAAATGATGTTGAGTTCAATCGGAATTAAGGTGCATACAGTATCCTGTATTTTCAAGTTAACAGTATATGTAATACCATCTATTTGCGAAAAAAAAAATAAATAAAAAGGGACATGGATGAATACAGCAAGGATGTTGTATATCCGCTTTCTTTGGGTCACCATGACAGTGGCAAACAACGTTCTGACAAAGCAGTAAATCAGGAAAAGGAAGTGACGCAAAACGCCAGAAGTTATGAAAGGGAGCGGCATCAGCAGTCGCAATCAGAGGCTAATGTGGATGATGCGGTCAGGCGGTCTGATAGGATTAAAGACAAGGCATCCGCTTCAACATCAGGTGATGCTTTTTCTGGGAAAGGCCGACAGGATTTTGGAGGGCAGGGGGCGAGACTGAAGAGTTTCAGATCTCTGAACACCTAGATGGGCCACCCCTAGTACCAGTAAGTGAATATGTGTCTGGTATTTCAAAAAGTACTGCTGAAAAGCATTTTTCAACCTCTTATGACTGCGACTGCCAAAATGAAGTTGTAAGGGCAAGGCAAATATGTGACGGCAAGGTTAGCAATATTAATGCCAGCAGCATGTCAAGTTTGATGTTATGTGATCCTATCTCGCCTACATTCTGTACTGATGGGCTCGGAGCCGATCCCTTGGCTCCGACTCGGCACGCTTATGCTATAGAGCGAGGCCTCTTATTGGCTGAGCTATCTTTATCCCAGGATGCACCACCACTAATCCCCCAGATCTCATTTGCCACTTACAGAGCTTAGACGTGGTCTCAACTTGGCTGGGCTAAGTACTATTTATTTAGGCTTTTTCCTGTCAGAAATTTGCTTGATTTAAACCCAAAAGCTGTTTTAACGGCTATTCTTTGTATACGAGTGTGTTTGGTAGTTTTTGGTTAAGGATTTCGTGTTTTTTCCTGTCAGGGAAGGTTCCCGTTTAAGTTAGAGGGGCCTTCCCTTGTGGTTTCTACTACCTTAGTTGTTGTGTGTGGGTCAAGGACCCGTTTAAGTTAGAGGGTCTTGACCCTCTCTATCTCCCTCTCTTCTTTTGTGGAAAGTTTGTCTTTCTTAAAAAAAAAAAAAAAAAAAAAAAAAAACAGAAGGTTTTAGTTTTAAATTTTGATACTAAAGTAGGGATATTTTTTCTTGTCTTGTCACGAACCCTTCTTCTACTTGTACCAACTGTGTTTTGGCTTGGACTATGTCGAAAGAACACAAACCCTCCGGGTTTAAGAAATGCACGAGGTGTGGTTTTAAAATGTCCATAACAGACGACCACTCCTCGTGCGTCTATTGCTTAGGTGCTAAGCACCTACAGGAGTCGTGTAGTGTGTGCCACGCGTTCTCTTCTAGAGTCCTCCAGGAGAGGAAAAACAAATTAATCCTCAAAGGATTAATCAAGCCCTCCTTCGAGGAGGCTTTATCTTCCTCTCCGTCTCCTTCTAAAAGGAAGAAAGCGTCGGCTCCGACCAGTCAGTCAGAGCCGACCGCTAAAAAAGCTAAGCAGACTTCTCCATCGGCTCCACGGACTTCGGAGCCGAGGTCGGAACGGTCTGCCTCGATGCCTCCAGCCTCGACCCCTCTGGTTTCGGAGCCGAGGTCTGGAGCATCGAGGCGGTCACCCTCATCGGCTCCACTGATATTGGAGCCGATAAGGGTTACCGGCTCAGACTCTTCCCCCTCGGAGCCGAAGTCCTTATCGGCACAGAGGGAAATTTCCTTGAAACCTTCTTCGGAGCCAATAGTTGTTGAGTCCTTTTGGAGCCGGTCCCCGAGCCCTTCGGAGCCGATGGAGAAATCGGTTCGGGCCCGATCGGTATCCTCGAGATCATCCAAGATGTCTGATTCGGACATCGACAGGGTGCTCCTTCGGCTCTTCCAGTCTCCGGTGTTCCAAAAGATGGTTTCGGCTCCAGCCCATTTGGCTTCGGAGCCGATGGTCCACCCCCCTATTGTGGTTCCTCCTCCAACAGCTTCGGCACCGTTGGAGCCGGTGCTGGTGGGACCGGTGGAGGTGTTAGGGTCGGGCCCGACCCTTGCTCCAACTCCGGCTCTTGGGTCGGAGTTCAGTACACGGACTTCTTCCTTCGGCCCTGGGGGGGAGGCTTCGGGATTGATGCTTTCGGTCCCAAGTCTCCCTCTTGGTGCGTCGGCGGTGGGAGTACCGTCCACTGTTGTGGCCACGGAGGTGGGACCCTCCCAGGATTCTGGTGGTCCCGCCTTCAGGGCTATGAGGAGTGCTTTAGCCAAATCTTCCTTGGCTACCTCCACGGTTTCCCCAGCTCCTTCCCTGCATTTGGAGACTGGGTCGTTGGCAGTCCCCCTGTCCTTAGACAGCGGAGCCCCTGGGCCTCAGGTTACCCCCGCTGGGGTTTCCCCCCCTCCTGGAGGTCCTTCTGAAGCCTCTTCGGAAGAACCTCCCAGGAAGAGATCGTGCAAGAGGAAGCACGTTGACTCCCCTGATGAGTCTCTGACATCCGACACCGATCTTGATGATGCAGAGGGGTCCCCCAAGTCGTCCTCGGATGATGTCTCATTTGCAGACATCCTGGAAGCCCTAAAACAACGAGGCGGCTGGCAGTCCAAACCTCCCACTGCTGATGAGTCGGTGTTCCTGAAGGCCTTCGGGGCTCAGCCCTCCGCCTCCTGGGTGTCTCCGCCCTTCGACGAGCTCTTGGATTTGATCTGTCGGGCGTGGGAACACCCAGACTCTGTGGAACCGGTGCCCGCTCGTCCGAACAAATTTCTCTCGGCGCCCCCTGATAGAGAGTTCCTTACTAAAGGTGTGGCTGTAGATGCTTTGGTGGTGTCATCTGCTACCCAGCAAGATGTAGCAGAGGCTTCTACGTCCGTCCATCCTCCTAATAAGGAGTCTAGGAGCATGGATCGCACGAAAGCGCACCCTCAGTTCAGCGGCCTTTACACTGAGGTCCTTGAACTACCTTACGCACTTCACCAGGTTTCAGTGGGATCTGATTAAGGAGCTATCCGATACCCTCTTGGGTAACCTGCCTGAGGAGCTGGCCCAGACAGTTGGCTCTCAGCTGGCTACAATTTCGTCCATTTCGAACTCGTCCATGAGGCTCATTTCTTATGCGGCCGAAGGGGCGAGCAGAGCGGCGGGTACAGGCATTGCTCTACGGAGACAAGCCTGGCTCCGTCTGTGTCACCAAGGAGACCTTTAAGTCTTCATTTGCCGACGCCCCCTTTGATGGCTCCTCCCTGTTTGGACCCAAGGTAAAGGACACACTAACCCACTGTGAACAGGAGGGTAAGACTCTGACTGCCGTAGGGGCACGATTTTCCACTCCCTTTCGGCCTTATCCCAAGGCTAAAAGAGGAGGGAAAATGTGGTTCCGTAGATCTCAGAAGCCTTACCCCTCACAGCAGGAGGATTCCCCTTCCAGAGGCAGAGGAGGGGGAAATTCTTCCGTTAGACGCCGTCCCAGAGGTGGCAGAGGCCCTCGCAACACTGGAGACCGCGAGTCCTTTCGTGGCTCTTCAGCCTTTCATAGTCCCTGAGGGATTGCCCGGCTGTGCTGCTCCGGAGCCAGTTGGGGGTCGTTTCTCGAAGCACCTAAAAGCCTGGGAAGGTATCACTCAGGACCGATGGGTGCTTCGGATTATCGCCGGAGGTTACTCCATTCCATTCTCACACCCCCCCACAGTCCAAAAAAATCCCGGACCCGCCACCCAGTCAATGGGATACCGCAGCCTCAGAAGTTTCAAAGCTGCTGCAAAAAGGAGTCATCCAACCGTTCCCCGCAGACCAGATCGGATTAGGGACTTACTCAAGATTCTTTTTGGTGCCAAAAAAGACCGGGGACT
This sequence comes from Protopterus annectens, assembly GCF_019279795.1. Classification (NCBI taxonomy): domain Eukaryota; kingdom Metazoa; phylum Chordata; order Ceratodontiformes; family Protopteridae; genus Protopterus; species Protopterus annectens. Next base: position 1,204,643,279 of record NC_056726.1, read on the forward strand.
TGAGGCCCATTTTGGACCTCAGCATCCTAAACCGTTCAGTCAGAAAGTCCAAGTTCCGAATGGTCACCCTACAAACCATTCTCCCATTGCTGGAGAAAGGTGTTTGGATGTGCTCCATAGATCTCAAGGACGCTTATTATCATATCATGGTACATCAGTCGTCCAGGAGACATCTGCGCTTCAGCCTAGGAGGCAGTCATTTTCAATTCCGCGCTGCCCTTTGGTCTCACCACAGCCCCCAGGGTGTTCACCAAGTGTTTGGCAGACGTGACTGCTCACCTGAGAAGTCTAGGATTCCAGGTGTTTCCGATCTAGACGACTGGCTCCTAACTGCCACCTCCAAGCATCTACTTCTCATGGAGCCTACAAGCCACTATATCTCTGGGCAATTCCCTTGGAATCACCTTCAGTTGGCCAAAGTCTGTGTTGCTGCCATCTCAACGAATAAGATTCATAGGGGTAGAGATAGACTCAAACCAAATGCGGGTCTACCTACCTACAGACAGAATACAAACCATACAAGCTCAAGTTCGAGCCTTACTTCCAAGATCCAAAGCCCCAGCCAGAATGGTCCTGCAGCTATTGGGATCCATGTCCGCCACGGTTCTTCTAGTCCCCTTGGCAAGGTTGCACATGAGGATTCTCCAGTGGCTCCTCTCAGCTCAGTGGTCCTTTCAGGAACTTCCCCTCAACCACCTTGTATGGATCACCGAATCTTGCAGACGGGACCTTCGCTGGTGGCTAGTGCCCTCCAACTTGAATTAGGGACGACCCTTTGTTCTACCTCCTCCGGCGGCCACTTTGACCACGGATGCCTCCCAGACGGGGGGGGGGGCATTCCCTGGGCAGGTCAGTCCAAGGCAAGTGGCATCCGGAAGAGATTTTGCTTCATATCAACATCTTGGAAATGAGGGCAGTACTTCTATCCCTTCAAGCCCTTCACGATTATCTCCCTCAGGGCGTGATTGCCATTCACTCAGACAACATGTCAGTTGTTTGGTACCTGAACAAACAGGGAGGGACCAGATCCTATCCTCTTTGCAGAGAAGCCATGAGGGTTTGGGAATGGGCAGTCTCCACCAAACGCTTCCTAGTGGCTACTCACATACCGGGCAAGTCCAATGTGATAGCCGACAGATTGAGCAGGACCATCCTCTCCTCACGAATGGTCTCTGAATATGACAGTTGCAAGTCAGATTTTCAGCGAATGGGGAGTTCCGTGTTGCGACCTCTTCGCGACTCCTCTGAATGCGAAGTGCGAAAAGTTCTTCTCCCTAACCCCGGCTCCGGGGAAGAGCCCCATGGACGCATTAGTCCACCCTTGGCCCACCGGCTTGCTTTATGCCTTCCCTCCAGTTCCTCTCCTTCCCAGAGTGATTCAAAAGGCATCTCTCTTGGGGAGCAAAATGATCTTAATTGCTCCTTACTGGCCTCGTCAAGTGTGGTTCCCCTATCTCCGGAAACATGCCCTGCCAAGGTCCATGGTTTCTGGATCAGATACCAGACCTACTGGTTCATCAGTCGGGACTATTCCACCAGTCCCTACACACCTTAAAATTGACGGCTTGGCTCCTCCTCTTCCGACGATAGTCAGGAGTCATACATCCAGACGTTGTACACATATTATCTTCGGCCCATAAGTCTGCTACAAAGAAACTGTATTCTAGCAAATGGAAAAGATTTGCTATTTGGGCTCAACTCCGGGGCCTGGACCCCATTTCTATTCCCGTGGCAGAAGTACTAAAATTTCTGACTTCTCTTTTTAATCAAGGCTCTTCAGTTTCTACCATCAAGGTACAATTGGCAGCAATTTCTAATTTTCACGAATCCATACACCCACCTTTAATGAGCAACAGATTGTGCAAGACCTTCTTAAAAGGTGCTGCTCTATTGAGACCCCCGATTTCTCACCCTGCACCTCCATGGGATCTTGATATAGTGTTACGCGCCTTGACTTCTTTTCCCTTTGAACCAGCAGGAACATGTGATTTAAAGTTTCTATCATGGAAGACAGCTTTTCTGGTGGCGATTACTTCTGCCAGAAGAGTTTCAGAGCTTCAAGCTTTGTCAGTAAAACCCCCGTACTTGGTTTTTCACAAGGACAGAGTATCCCTCAGACCAAATCCTTCCTTTGTCCCTAAGGTTTGTTCTACTTTTTGCTTACAACAATCGTTAGAGCTTCCAGTTTTTTTCCCAAAATACTCTAACAAGGCGGAGTTCATATTCCACACACTAGATGTACACAGACAGTTACGTTTTTATCTAGACAGGACCAAACAAACAAGGAAAACAGATCAGTTGTTTGTATCCTTTGCAGATAACAAATTGGGCAAAGCTGTCACAAAGGTCACTATTGCCAAATGGATCAGGGACTGTATTTCTCAAGCTTATTTTTATTCTAACAAAGAGCTTTCCACCTCTGTCAAGGCTCATTCTACAAGGGCTATGGCTACTTGATAGCATTTCATTCTAAGCTTGCTATTAGTGACATTTGTGCTGCGGCTACATGGTCTTCCCCACACCTTCATTTCCCACTACAAATTACATGTGGCATCTAGAGGACGAGCTTCATTTGGTTCCACAGTGCTCAGGAGTGTTTTCCAATGAGCCACCCGGGATTTAGGTGCTAGGGACGCTGTCCCATCAGTACAGAATGTAGGCGAGATAGGATCACATAACATCTTTTAGTTATGTACTCACCATAACTTCAGATGTTTGGGATCCATCTCGCCTACATTCCTAATAACCCACCCTCCTTCCCCCTTCCTTGGAGATCAGAGGATATCAGAAGGTCCGAATCCTGTTGTTTCAACTTGAAACTTCTAACAATGTTATATAATCAAGTTGTGCATGTGTGCATGTATGCGGACAAACAAGATCTGGGGGATTAGTGGTGGTGCATCCTGGGATAAAGATAGCTCAGCCAATAAGAGGCCTCGCTCTATAGCATAAGCGTGCCGAGTCGGAGCCGAGGGATCGGCTCTGAGCCCATCAGTACAGAATGTAGGCGAGATGGATCCCAAACATCTGAAGTTATGGTGAGTACATAACTAAAAGTTTTATCGCAGTGATGGTGATTTGGGCTGTTCCAGCCTAAACGTTGAGTATGGTGAACTGTCCGATTTTGTGAATGGAGGGAAATCGTTTTTGCTTACATCAGTGGACTTATCAGTTTATTCTTATAGTGAGGTTGATTTTGGAGTGATGAATTCAAGTGATATTAATGCTCACAACGTTGATATTTATTCACAGTCTAGGCTAAACAATTGTGACAATGTTTGTTTATAGGTTCATAGGTTCATACTAGGCTATCTGCCCGAGGGCATTTACAAGCCTAGCCCATAGTTTTGTGGCTTAAGCCACCCCTTTAGTATGGGGAACTATACCCATTATTTTGCTGTGCCTCTGTTGAGCAGTGACACTGAGGTAATCCCTGGGGTATATCTGCGATCTACGATGTTCACCTGGATATGGAAAAGTATTTACCAGGTATGGATAAAGCACTTGAAATGAATGATGGTTGGTCAAGTGATTGCATTGTTAACCAAGGAAGCAATTCAAGTATTTGTGACACCAATGGGAGGATTGATTTGGAAATTTTGATTCAATGTTTGGATGAACGGCAAGTCATTGAACCTGGATTAGAGCCTGTTGTTATTTTCAATAAGAAGGGTGATTTTAAGATTTATAATTATTCCCAGTCAAAGTTCATTTATAGACATGCTGATTTAATGGCCAAAGGTTTTACTTTTGTACCATATAAAGTAGGTAATATGGTGGAGTCTATTATTGACTTGAAGAGTTATACCAGAAAACTGAACCTAAAGGTTTGGTTTAATGAAGGGAATGAATCAGGGTATTGTCCCAGAGATAGTTGTAAAAGGCCAAGTACTTTTAACCCTCCCTTAAATAAAACTATTGATTTATTCGAAAAAAAGTTGTGAGAAGGATATAAGGAGGATTTATGGTAATAACCAAAGAGGCTAGGGCAACTTTGGATCTAATATGACTGAAGAGCAACAACTGCTTTTTGATCTGGTTAGTGACCCTACGGTTAGGTTCATGAAACCTGACAAAGGCAGTGGAGTGGTCATAATGGACACGGTTGATTACTTAGATGGGATGAATTCACTATTGTTGGACGATGCATACGAAGAAAGTTCATTAAGTGAAATTAAAGTGTCCTATAGAAAGATACTTATTGTTGGACGACATGTTGTATCAAGCCCAGATTGATGAAAATTAATATTATTACATGAAGAATGAGCATCCCAAGGTGTCCAGTATTTTTGGGATACCAAAAATCCGCAAGGGCCTAAGAAATCCAAAATTTAGGCCCATTGTGGATGATAAAAGATCTCCTTCACTAGTAAATATTTAGACCAAAATATGTAAAAAAAAAAAAAAGTCTGGGCATTTTTAATTATATTAGTAAGGACTCGTGGGAGTTTCTGAACAAATTAAATGGGATTGATGTAGTACCTGAGTTAATTTTGGTAACCATCGATGTCAACCTTTTTTCTGTGATCCCACATGAGGAAGGTTTAAGCTGGCTTGAACAGCAGCTTAGTAAAACTAACATTTTCCATCAGAATGAGGTGAATAAATTTGTGGTATTAATGGAGGTTGTATTAAAGAACAACTATATATGTTTTGAAAGGCAATATTACAAACAAATAAAAGGTGTGGCAATGGGGGCGGCTTACACCCCCATATTTGCCAACTTGATTATGTCCTATTGGGAACAGGAATATTTGATGAAAACCTCCTTTGTCGCATATTATGCATTACACTAGATTTCTGGATGATCTTTTCCTTGTTTGAAAGGGGACGGAGGAAGATTTGAATGAGTTCCTTGTGTGGATTAATGGAACTGTGCATTTTTTGAAATTCACACATGAATATAACAAGGAAAAGATTAATTACGTAGATGTGGAATTGGAAATTGACCAGTAAGATAAGAAGTTTATTACCAGAATTCACAGAAAGAAGACTTTTTCCACTTCCTAATTGGATTATGGTAGCTGGCACCCGCACCATCAAAAGAAGTCTGTTGTCAAAGGTCAGCTGGTGCGGGCTGCCAGAATGGTCAGTTTGTATGATGATTTCCTGGTGGAAATAGAATTCATTATACAGATGTTTAGACAAAGGTGGTACCCTGAGAGTCTTTTAAATCACATCAGGGTTGAAGTGTTGAACAAACGTGAGCAAGGTATATATAGGCCTATTATAGGCAATGGATTTTTGGGACCTAATAGAAGGAGGGTAGATAACGTAGTTCACCCTAGTTCAACCCTGATTGTAACCTACAATGGGGCAGCTAGCACCATCATTGAGGTTATTAAAGCAAACTTGGGAGATTTTGCAGTTTGATGGTAATATTGCACACAGGGTTGGGAAGACCCCTAGGTTTGTGTTTAGAAAGGGCAGATCCCTAAAGAACATATTGGAAGAAAGGAAAAAGGATGGAAAAATTAATAGAAAAATTGGGAATAACAGGTGTAATGCTTGTGTATATTGTTCCTTTATACTTGAGACAAAGGAAAAGTTCAGAGTTAATGGGAGGATTATTAACATCCATGGGCACTACAATTGTAACAGCTGTAACGTCATTTACATGGCTAAGGGTGAGCACCTTGGTGACATTCGGCATTGTAGAATCACCAGTGCCCTGTACAGACATGTACAAGAACATCAGGGCCATCAATTTAAATTTTTGGTAGTTCAACAATTGGTCAAAGATGACCAGGGATGCATATTGGATGTTCATTTGGATGTACTGGAACTGAGGTAGCAATTGTATTTTAATGCCTCTCAGTATCCAGGCATCAATGAAATGATAAGTATATCCAATATTTTGAAAATGGACCACATTTTAGGCTAGCTGAAGTAATTTGTTACTGTGTAGAATTCATTGTTTATATATATTTTTATACAGTTTTAAGATGGTTTTAATAAGGAATTTTAAGTCTGTATATGAAACTTGATTATGGTAATTAATTGTAACAGTGTTGAATGGGTTTTTATTACCAGTGTGGGTTTTCTGCTTTTAATTGATTCTCATTAAAGTTTTGATTGATTAATTGGGGAGGGTATATAAAAGGCTGGGTGTTGTGTGCACATTGTTCTGATGAAGTCTCTGTAGTGGCGAGGAAAGCGCTCAACTCGAATAAAGTGGTTGTCTCATTTGGATTTGTTTTTCTTCTTGCTGGCTTTTGGATTCATAAGTTAAACTAGGTCACCGATGGTGAATTCATTAGAAATCCAGTGCAAAAGAGTTGACTATGAAATTATAGCAAAAGAGATGGAAAACAGTGTTAAAAACACGTCAAGTCTTCAGGTAGAAATGCTTAGAGAGACTGAGTGAGAATTGCTGGTTTATTCAAAGTGATGTGGTAAAAATACCAGCAACTTAATTTGACTTCAGGTCATGTAAGTTTCTAGCATGTTAGAGGAAATTAGGTGCAGTCTGAAATTATCTGGAATTGGCAGGATGCAGGTCATTTGAAAGTTTTTGAAGTCTAAATTTGTGAATTGTACCATTGTCAACAAAATGCTATGGTGTCACTTATGCAGCAGATTGGTGAAATTTGAGGTGAAGCAGTAGAACCTGGTAGACAGATGGAATACATGGAACATCAGTTATTTTTTGTAGAAGTTAAAACCCATTGGGAAAAAAAAACTGAAACTGGTTGTTGTGTTAGAAAAGAAGGAAGGGATGTATTTTGTTAAAACTAAGATGATACAGGGGATAGTTCTTACTTCTTTGGGTATTCAGCAAATGATTAGTTTCCAGTTAATCCAAAATTTAAAAAAGCATGGGAATCCCTTATAACAGTGGTTCTGCTTGTTATTTGTTGTGACTTTAAACTATGTACTTTTCTTTACTGCCTCAGGGAGGAAATGTCACAATTTTATGTTCATGGAGATTGACTGCAAGTTAATAATGCAGTGAATATATGATGTTATGTGATCCTATCTCGCCTACATTCTGACTGATGGGTTCGGAGCCGATCCTCGGCTCCGACTCGGCACGCTTATGCCAAAGAGCGAAGTCTCTTATTGGCTGAGCTTACTATATCCCAGGATGCACCACTACCAGTCCCCCAGATCTCGTTTGCCGCTAACAAGCAAAGACGTGGTCTCGAGCTGGCTGAGCTAAGTAGTGTTTTCTTAACTTACTTTCCTGTCAGGAATTTCCTAAAAATTTAACAAAAAGCTGTTTTAACAGCTATCTCGTGTTTTTGTGTATGATTGGATATTTTCTGTTTTAATATTTGTGTGGTGATTGCGTTTTTCTGACTAGAGGTCCCCTTTGAGTTGAAGGACCTTCCCCTGTCAGTCCGTTGTTGTTCAAGTCCGTTTATTTAGGGATTTTTGGATCCCTTTAGTTATTTTTGTGACAGCCTTTGGTTCTCAAAAAAACGGTTCTCAAAAAAGAAAAGAAAAGAGAATTTTTTCTGTGATATTTAGTGTGTTTGATTTAGCTAGTCACTAAATTGGTTGCCATAATGTCACAGGCTCCTAGGCCTTCAGGATTTAAAAAGTGCACTAAGTGCAGTTTCAAGATGTCAATAACAGATGACCATTCTCTCTGTGTACTGTTTGGGCACCAAACATTTGCAGGAGTCCTGTAGCGTGTGCCACGCGTTTTCCTCGAGGGTCCTCCAAGAGAGGAAAAATAAACTTATTTTAAAAGGCCTTATTAAACCCTCATTTGAAGAGGCTTTAGCTTCCTCTCCTTCTCCTGCAAAGAAGAAAAGGGCGTCGGCTCCGACCAGCCCGTCGGAACCGACCGCCAAAAGACATAGGCAGGCTTCTCCTTCGGCTCCACGGACTTCGGAGCCGAGGGTGGAACAGTCTGCCTCGATGCCTCCAGCCTCGACTCCTCTGGGTTCGGAGCCGACGGCTGGGGCCTCGAGAGGCGGGTCATCTTCATCGGCTCCACTGATCTTGGAGCCGATGAAGGTTGTCCGCTCAGACACTTCCTCCTCGGCGCCGAAGCCCTCTTCGGCACCGATGGAAATTGGTTTGGACACTCCGGCGCCGATAATTATCGAGTCGATTCGGAGCCGGTCCCCTAGTCCCTTGGAGCCGTTGGAGAGGCCTACTCGGACCCGTTCGGTCTCTTCCAGGTCATCAAGGATGTCAGATTCGGACATAGACAGGGAACTCCAAAGACTTTTCCAGTCCCCAGTCTTTCAGAAATTTGTTTCGGCTCCGACCCAATTGGCTTTGGAGCCGATAGCCCATTCCATTGCCATTCCTCCTCCGACCGCTTCGGCTCCGTTGGAGCAGGTGCTGGTGGAGCCAGTAGAGATCCTAGGGTCGACTCCGACCCTTACTCCAACCCCGGCCTTCGGGTCCGAGTTTAGCACACGGACTTCTTCGGCCGGGCCCGGGGGTGACGTTTCGGGACCAATGCTGTCGGTTCCAAGCCTCCCTCTCGGTGCTTCGGCCGCGGGACTTCCGTCTGCTATCGTGGCTCCGGAGACTGGACCCTCCCAGGATTCTGGGGGTCCGGCCTTCAGAGCTGTGAGGAGTGCCTTGGCCAAATCTTCTTCGGCCATCTCTACGGCTTTACCGGCACCTTCCCTGGGCATGGAGACTGGGTCTTTGGTAGTTCCCCTGTCTCTAGGCAGCGGAGCCCCAGGGCCTGAGGTTACCCCACTGGGGTTCCCTCCTCCTGAGGGTCTTCGGAGTTGTCTTCGGAGGAGCCCCCAAGGAAGAGATCGTGCAAGAGGAAGCACGTGGACTCCCCCGATGAGTCTCTTACATCGGACACTGATCTTGATGATGCGGTGGGGTCCCCAAAGTCGTCCTCGGATGATGTCTCATTTGCAGACATTCTAGAGATCCTCAAGCAACGAGGCGGCTGGAATTCCAAACCCCCCTCCGCTGATGAGTCGGTGTTCCTCAAGGCCTTGGGGCTCAGCCCTCCGCCTCCTGGGTGTCTCCGCCTTGACGAGCTCCTGTATTTGGTTTGTCGGAGGGCGTGGGAACATCCAGATACTGTGGAACCAGTGCCTTCTCGCCCTAACAAATTTTTGTCTGCCCCACCCGAGAAGGAGTTCTTAACGAAGGCGTGGCTGTAGATGCCATGGTGGTGGCATCTGCTACCCAGCAGGACGTGGCAGAGGCTTCAACGTCCGCTCATCCTCCTAATAAGGAGTCTAGGAGCATGGACCGCACGGGAAGCGCACCCTGACTTCAGCGGCCTTTACTCTGAGGTCCCTGAATTATTTGGCACATTTCACCAGACTACAGAGGGATCTGGTCAAGGAGCTCTCAGACTCCTCTCAGGTAACCTACCTGAGCAGCTAGCCCAGTCGGTTAGCTCTCAGTTGGCTATCCTTACCTCGATTTCTAACTTCGTCCATGAGGCTCATTTCATATGCGGCGAAGGGGGCAGAGCCGCAGGCACAGGCGTGGCTCTACGAAGACAAGCCTGGCTCCGTTTGTGTCATTTCATGGAGGCCTTCAAGTCTTCCTTTGCCGACGCTCCTTTGATGGGTCCTCTCTGTTTGGACCCAAGGTAAAGACACTCTTACCGCTGTGAGCAGGAGGGAAAGACTTTATCTGCCGTAGAGCATGATTTTCCACTCCCTTTCGGCCTTATCCCAAGGCTAAAAGAGGAGGGAAGATGTGGTTCCGCAAATCACAGAAATTCTTTCCTCAACAGCAGGAAGATTCCCCTTCCAGAGGCAGAGGACGGGGAAATTTTTCTGGGAGACGCCGTCCCAGAGGCGGCAGAGGCCCCCGCAACACTGGAGACCGCGAGTCCTTTCGTGGCTCTTCAGCCTCCCACACTCCATGAGGGATTGCCCGGCTGTGCTGCTCGAGCCAGTCGGGTGCCGTTTTGCCAAGCACCTAAAAGCTTGGGAGTCTATTACTCAGGACAGATGGGTGCTTCGGATTATTGCCGGAGGTTACACCATTCCCTTTACACGCTCACCCCCACCGTCCAAAAAAATCCCGGACCCACCACCCAGTCAAAGGGAAATTGCAGCCGTAGAAGCTTCAAAGCTGCTAGAAAAAGGAGTCATCCAACCGGTCCCCACAGACCAGATCGGATCCGGAAATTACTCAAGGTTCTTTTTAGTGCCAAAAAAGACAGGGGACCTGAGACCCATTTTGGATCTCAGCAAACTAAACCAGTCCGTCATGAAGTCCAAATTCCGAATGGTCACTTTACAATCCATTCTCCCATTGTTGGAGAAAGATGTTTGGATGTGCTCCATAGATCTCAAGGACGCCTATTATCACATACCGATACATCAGGCGTCCAGGAGGTATCTGCGCTTCAGCCTGGGAGACAGTCATTTCCAATTTTGTGCACTGCCCTTTGGTCTCACCACAGCCCCCAGGGTGTTCACCAAGTGTTTGGCAGTAGTGACTGCTCACCTGAGGAGTCTCGGATTCCAAGTGTTTCCCTATATGGACGACTGGCTCCTGACTGCCACCACCAGGCATCTACTACTAGAGAACCTACAAGCCACCATCTCCCTGGGTGTTTCCTGGGAATTACATTCAACTGGTCAAAGTCTGTCTTGCTGCCTTCTCAGTGCATAAGATTCATAGGAGCAGAGATAGACTCAAAATTAATGCGGATCTTCCTTCCTACCGAAAGGATACAAACATTACAAAATCAGGTCCGAGCCCTGCTTCTAAGATCCAAAGCCCCAGCCAGGATGGTCCTGCAACTTTTAGGTTCAATGTCTGCCACGGTTCTCCTAGTTCCTCTGGCAAGGTTGCACATGAGGATTCTCCAGTAGCTATTATCGACACAATGGTCTTTTCAAGATCTCCCCCTTAATCATCACATACTGATTACAGAAACGTGCAAACGGGACCTCCGCTGGTGGCTTCTGCCATCCAATCTGAATCAGGGAAGACCCTTTGTTATACCCCTCCGGTGGCCACCTTGACTACGGATGCCTCCCAGACGGGTGGGGGGCATTGTCTGGGCAGGTCAGTTCAAGGTTCTTGGCTTCCCAACGAAACATCTCTCCATATCAATGTGTTGGAAATGAGGGCTGTACTTCTGTCCTTACAAGCCCTCCACAAGTTTCTCCCTCAAGGCATTATCGCCATCCACACAGACAACATGTCGGTGGTCTGGTATCTAAACAAACAAGGAGGGACCAGATCTTACCCCTTGCAGAGAGGCCATGAGGGTGTGGGAATGGGCAGTGGCTACCAAGCGCTTCCTGGAGCGACCCACATTCCAGGCAAATCCAATGTATTGGCAGACAGACTGAGCAGGACTATTCTCTCTCCTCACGAGTGGTCTCTGAACAAACAGTAGCAGCTCAGATTTTCAAAGATGGGGATTCCGTGCTGCGACCTGTTTGCAACACCACCGAAACACGAAGTGCAAAGGTTCTTTTCCTTGACCCCGTCAAGGGGAGACAGCTACGGATGCTCTAGTCCAACCTTGGCCAACAGGACTGCTTTATGCTTTTCCTCCGATTCCACTCCTCCCCAAAGTCATCCAGAAAGCTTCCCAATTGGGGTCCACAATGATTCTAATTGCTCCATACTGGCCTCGTCAAGTATGGTTCCCCTACCTACAGAAATATACTCTGGACGGTCCTTGGTTCTTGGACCTAATTCCGGACCTTCTGGTTCATCAGTCGGGACAACAGCACCAGTCCCTTCACACTTTGAAATTAACAGCTTGGCTCCACTTCCGACTATAGTCAGAAATCACACCTTGGACCCGGAAGTTATTCACATTTTATCTTCAGCCCACAAACCCACCACTAAGAAGTTGTATCACAGTAAGTGGAAGAGGTTTGCTATCTGGGCTCAACTCAGAGGATTAGACCCTATTACTGCCGGTATACCAGAGGTCTTGAAATTTTTAACATCCTTGTTTAATCAAGGATCTTCAGTCTCTACTATTAAAGTCCAACTAGCAGCTATCTCCAAATTTCACGATTCCACAGACCCACCGTTGATGAGCAGCAGATTATGTAAAACTTTCATGAAAGGTGCTGTGCTTTTAAGACCCCCAGTTTTTCATCCTGCGCCTCCGTGGGATCTTGATTTGGTACCGTGCCTTAACATCTTCCCCTTTGAACCGGCTGCTACATGTGAGTTGAAATATCTGTCTTGGAAAACTGCCTTCTTAATTGCAATTACCTCTGCAAGAAGAGTTTCAGAACTTCAAGCCCTATCTATCAAACCATCGTACTTGATTTTTCACAAGGATAGAGTATCACTTAGACCTAATCCATCTTTTGTCCCAAAAGTTTGCTCTAATCTCTGTCTCCAGCAATCTTTAGAGCTACCAGTTTTCTTTCCAAAATTTTCAAACAAAGCGGAATACACCTTCCATACATTGGATGTTCACAGGCAATTGCGCTTCTATCTAGATAGGACTCAGCAAATTCGGAAAACAGATCAATTGTTTGTGTCCTTTTCAGATAATAAACTGGGTAAAACCATCACTAAAGCTACTATTGCCAAATGGATCAGAGATTGCATAACTCAAGCTTATTCCTCTTCAAATAAGCAACTTACAACATCTGTCAAAGCTCACTCTACTAGAGCTATGGCTACCTCTATTGCATTCCATTCCAAGCTCGCTATTTCTGAAATTTGTGCTGCGGCTACTTGGTCCAACCCGCACACTTTCATTTCCCACTATAAATTGGATGTGGCATCTAAAGGACGAGCATCATTTGGTTCCACGGTACTCAGGAGTGTTTTCCAGTGAGCCACCCAGGATTTAGGTGCTAGGGACGCTGTCCCATCAGTCAGAATGTAGGCGAGATAGGATCACATAACATCTTTTAGTTATGTACTCACCATAACTTCAGATGTTTGGGATCCATCTCGCCTACTTCCCCCTGCCTTGGAGAACAGAAGAGATTGAACGGTTTGGGTTCTACTGTTTTTTATCTTGTATCATCTGTCAATGTTATGTAAGCAGTGCATGCGTGTGTGCATGTATGCGGACAAACTAGATCTGGGGGACTGGTAGTGGTGCATCCTGGGATATAGTAAGCTCAGCCAATAAGAGACTTCGCTCTTTGGCATAAGCGTGCCGAGTCGGAGCCGAGGATCGGCTCCGAACCCATCAGTCAGAATGTAGGCGAGATGGATCCCAAACATCTGAAGTTATGGTGAGTACATAACTAAAAGATAATATCTGTGAAGGAATTTATCCAATTAAGTGGCAGAATTATGCGTTCATTTCTACTGAGCTGAAGCAATCTTTATAATTAATAAAAAATCTTTTGTATGTAAAATAAATATCTAAATAAGATGTTATTTACTTAAAATGGGAATTCAAAACAAATTTGTAGCCATTTTTATTCGTAGATAATTTTAATTATATTTAAATGTGAAATGAAATTCTGCACGTTAGTGTGTTTTTCTATATTTGTCTATTGATGACTGAACTCGTTGTACGCAAAATGAATAGTGGCTTATTAGGGGAGTGTCATTTTATGTCATCCTTTGGCTCAGATGTTAAATAAGAGAATGTATGAAATTTGCTCTGGCATGGTTGGCTTCATTATCCACAACCATTGGGAATGAAGTGCTAGCTTTCAGTCTCTCATAACCTGTAAACCTTTCCCAGGCTTCATCTCCTCTCCTTTATTAGTATGATGTCCTTCAAGAATGCAATTGCAGTCCTTACATATGGGTTGTCCTGCCTCAGGCAGCCCTCAGTCGGCCGGATTCCAAAGTCTGGGTCCGACGTTGGCTGATGTCGCCTCCTCCCCGACGTCAGAGCGGCTGGGGTATAAAAGCATCAGCCGACGCTGTCTTCCTCAGTCTTTCTTGCCACGCGGTGCCCGAAGCAGAAGCAGTTCGCAAGTGCCGGTCGGTCAGCTCCTGTGTTTTACGTATCCGAAGTCATCAAAAAAGCTAAGTACCCCGGTGGGGATCTTTTTCTTGCCTCAGCCGATGTCAGAAAAAACTGAAAAAGTTAATAACTGTTTGTCTTGTGGTAAACAAATACCTCATAAGGATTTCCATTCTTACTGCCTCCCCTGCCTTGGCCCAGACCACGACGTCTCGGCCTGTGCTTGCTTCAATAAGCGCACTCTCAGGCGCCGGGCAGAGTTTGCTGAAGACTTTTTTGGCGACAAATTTTCCTATACCATGCCGTCGGAACAACCGACATCCTCGGCCCGCAACTTCCACCGACACCACGCCAAAAATTACCGCGAGTGCATCAGTCTCTTCTGAGGCGGTTGTTCCACCGCTCCGGACTGACGACACCGCTTTACCGATCATTCCGGCCCCGGAGCCTGCGCCGGTGCCGGTGGTTGATTTTCCTCCAGATTCTGAAGCCCAAGATTTGCGTGAAACCATACCAGTGGACAAGGTTACTCCAGCACGTGGGGCAGCTAGGCCCGCTATGTCTATGTCTATCAAGGCCTACACACATGCTAAGGCTGCTAGCCAGGCTAAGTCTCACCCTCCTAAAGCTCTGCCTCAGCCCACTACTGATAAACAAATCATGTCTTTAGCTGCAGATTTAATTTCTTTAATCAGAGGCTCCCAGGTCCATCCTGACGGAGGATCTCAGCCACTTCTGACAAAAGGCCCAGGGTTGAGCATACAGACACCCTTTCTTCAGATGAAGCCTCTGGTGACTCTGATCACTCAGATATCCAGGAAGAGTCCTTCCAGGCCTACGAGGATTCAGATGCGGAGGATTCTATCCCCTCTGCCTCTCCTCCTGAGGATATTTCTTTTAGGGAAATTCTCCACTCCATGAGAGAGCGCTTTCAGTGGCAAGGCCAGGAATTTTCCGATTCCAGGAAACGGCTTCGTACCTTCCTTAAGCTACCCCAACACAGGCCTTTAAGCTACCCCAACACAGGCCTTTAGCTATCCCTCCAGTGCTAGATGTTCTGGATGATGTGTACTCAGATTTGAGTGCTTCTCCTGATTCTCTCTCCCCTGCTCCTGTCAAGCCGGACAGATACTACAGGGTTCCTGAAACTCACAAACATTTCTTTAAGGCCCATGCTGTTGATCTAGAAACAATTTCCCAGGGGCCCAAAGGGGTGACAACATCCACGGCCAAGAATCCTTTGCCCTCAGACAGGGAAGCTAGGTCCCCGGAGAGGTGGGGCAAAAAAGTTTATACCTCAACCACACTGGCCATGAGAGCCCTCAATTGCCTTTTTCATATGTTTCAGTATCAGGATTTCTTGATGGATGATTTGCAGAAAAAGTTAGCCTCTCCTGAGCCCTTAGATAGAAAGGCCTTGCAGGATGTGGTTCACAACACACAGCAGGTTAGCAATCATTTTCTTCAGTGTGGATATGATGCATTGGAAGCTTCATGTAGGGCAGCTATGACAGGGGCCATCATACGTAGACATGCATGCTTAAAAGAACAGCCATTACCAGATCATGTTAAAGCAAAGCTTCTTAGATGCACCTCTGGAAAAGCACAAGCTATTTGGTGCTAATGCTCAGAATGTGTTGAAATCAATTGAGGAAAAGGCTAAATCAGTGCAAACAGTCAAGGATTTCCTCCAGGTTCAGCCTCCTAGGTTCAGCAGGAATTGGCCTTCTAAGAACTGGTCCTTTCCAGACACTGACAAGTTTCAAAGGGGAAAAAACAGGCGTGCCCGAGGAAGAGGGCAATACAGAGGCTCCTACAGGGGACGCCAATGACAACCGACTAATCAGAGAGGTGGCGCAGGGACTTCCCCTGCCCCACAGGGACAATCACAATGACTTGCCTTTGACACCGCCGACCAAGGCTCAAAGAGAAGCACCTTTAGGTGGAAAATTATCCTTATTTTCAAAAAATTGGCACATTTTAACAAAGGACAAATGGATTCTGGACATATAGACCAAGGCTACAGGCTTCACTTCCATACTTTACCAACAAGACAAGGCATGCCAAACCTGCCACAAAATCAAAGGGCAGAGGCATTCGAACAAATTTCAAAGCTGAGACAAATCAAAGCAATAGAAAAGGTTCCTCCTCAGGAACAAGGCCAGGGATTTTACTCAAGACTGTTCCTTGTTCCAAGAAAAGAAAAGCAATGGAGACCTATACTGGACTTGTCCGCTCTAAACACTTTTCTCATTGTACCAAAATTCAAAATGCTGACGCTACAGCAACTCCTTCCCATGCTGGGCAAGGGGTCTTGGCTGGTTACTCTGGACCTCAAGGAGGCATATCTGCATGTCCCAATCAGACACAGTTGCAGAAGATACCTCAGATTTCTTGCAGGGTCAGAGCATTATCAATTCTCAGCATTGCCTTTTGGCTTATCTACTGCACCCAGAGTATTCACAAAATGCCTGGCATCAGTAATTGCACACTGCAGACTCCAGGGGATACAAATATACCCTTACCTGGACGACTGCCTTATACAAGCGGACAGCAAGCAAGCCTTGACAAAAAACTTGAATTATGTCATTCACTTACTACAGGCTTTGGGATACACAGTCAACTTACAAAAATCAAGACTACTGCCATCCCAACAAATAACTTTTCTAGGAGCCAAACTAGACACAGAATCACAAATGGCTTACCTCACAGAAGAGAAGCAAGAACAATTACCACATTACTTCAAAAGCCTAGCAAAGCTCTCCCAGATGACTGCAAGGAAAATCCTGCAGGCCCTGGGTTTCATGGCATCTTGCATTCTACTGATTCCACTGGCAAGACTACACATGAGAAAACTACAATGGTACCTAAAAAGTTTATGGTCTCAACACAGCCACAACTTAGAAGCAATTATCCCACTCAACCCATGTCTACAAAGGGAATTTTTGTGGTGGGCCCAAGCAAGCCAGTTAAACAAAGGTATGCCTTTCAACAAGCCTCAAACAAGCCAAACCATTACAACAGATGCCTCAGACCATGGATGGGGGGCGCACATGGAGGGCAGATGTATTCAAGGGCAATGGACTCCCCAGGAAGTACATCTGCACATCAATCAAAAAGAGATGTTAGCAGTAATGCATGCAATCGAGGCCTTCGGAAAATATCTTCAGCAAGGTCATCTACTAATAAAGACAGACAACACCACTGTTATGTGGTACATAAACAAGCAGGGAGGTACTCATTCTTACCCCCTTTGCAGACTAACAATGACTCTTTGGGAAAAATCCCTGAAACTGAACATACAGCTACAATCCCAGTTTGTTCCGGGAAGGGACAATGTTCTAGCGGACAGTCTAAGCAGAAACATCCTGGATCCACTCGAATGGATGTTGCATCCAGACATTTTTGCGCAAATAACTTCTGCATGGGGGAGGACGGAAGTAGACCTCTTTGCCTCCCACCTCAATCATCATCTGAAAAAGTTCTGCTCGAGGTCACACCATCCGCAAGCCTGGAAAATAGATGCTCTCTCATTCAGCTGGAACTCTCTAACAATCTATGCATTCCCACCTCTACCATTGATGACCAAGGTGTTACTGAAGATCAAAGCAGAGCAACCGAAAGGCATCTTAATAGCTCCAGATTGGCCAAGACAGCACTGGTATCCATTACTAAGGAGCATAACTTGCACCAAACCATGGACCCTGCCTCTATGGTCTCCACTCTTGACTCAGCACAATTACAAGACGGTTCATCCCAACCTGCAAACTCTGCAGCTGACAGCTTGGAGGGTCCCATGATTTCTTCCCATATCTCTCTCTCCAAGGAAGTTCAACAGATATTATTAGAAGCGCGCAGACCTTCCACCAGAAAAGCTTATTCAGCCAAATGGAAGAGATTCAGCATCTGGAATACCAACAAGGGACAGGATGCATCAGTAATGAGCATCCCACAGATATTGGAATACTTGGCAGACATGCTGCATAATGGACTTTCCTATTCTTCCATAAAAATACACGCTTCAGCAATTTCAGCAAGATACAACACTGATCCACCTGTGTTCTCACATCCTTTGCTAAGACGATTTCTAAGAGGGGTAAAGAATATCAAACCTCCCAGAAAACCACCAGTGCCTGCATGGGACCTCAATTTCGTGTTGGAAAAATTAACTCTTCCTCCCTTTGAACCAGCAGCATCTTCAGAATTGCAATTTCTTTCCTGGAAAACAGTTTTCCTGTTGGCAATACCTCAGCAAGAAGAATTTCGGAGATACAGGCCCTCATGGCAGTACCTCCATTCCTCATTTTTCATCAGGACAGGGTTTCTTTAAGAACCAATCCTTCTTTTATGCCAAAAGTGGTATCCAGGGTGTCTCTGAATCAAGCAATTCACCTGCCTACTTTCTTCCCCAATCCTAAAAATAAAGGGGAAAAGCTGCTGCACACTTTGGACATTCACAGACAACTAGGCTACTACTTGGACAGAACAAAGGCCAATAGAAAGTCTGACCAACTATTTGTAGCTTACGCTCCTGGAGTGCAAGGAAAAGCAATTTCCAAACAAACAATTTCAAAATGGATTGGACATTGCATCAGATTCTGTTATTCTTTCCATGGAAAGGGTGTGCCAGCCAATGTCAGACCACACTCCATCAGAGCTACAGCCACCTCCACAGCCTTCCTAAGAGGGGTGGCTACAAAGGACATTCTAGAAGCTGCTACATGGAGCTCCGTGCATACATTTTCCAAGCACTACAACCTCCCTTTATATTCCAGATCCCGAGCAGGCTTTGCTTTGGCAGTCCTGCAGGGCATTTTAGCTACACCAGCCTTATCTTAGAGCCTACCACCCCCAGCTTGGCTATGGTATTCAACCCATATGTAAGGACTGCAGTTGTATTCTTGAAGGACATAGTACAGTTTTGTACCTACCATAAATGTAGATGTCCGATAGATATGCAACTGCAGTCAGGTTTTCCCTCCCACCTACCCCTCTGTGTATTGGGTCCACTTTCCTCCTTCTATACTTAGCTGGGGATATCTGTTATGGTGTATCTGTTTATTGCTGTTGTGTATGTCTGGAATTTTTTATCCAGTTCTAATTTTAGCCTTCCTTGGAGGGCACCTGGCATCTGGGGCAAGAAACACTGAGGAAGATGGCGTCGGCTGATGTTTTTATACCCCAGCCGCTCTGATGTCGGGGAGGAGGCGACATCAGCCGATGTCGGACCCAGACTTTGGAATCCGGCCGACCGAGGGCTGCCTGAGGCAGGACAACCCATATGTAAGGACTGCAGTTGCATATCTATCGGACATCTACATTTATGGTAGGTACAAAACTGTACTTTCCTGTGCACTGCAATCTTCTTCCACATATGGTTTGCTGCTCGTCATACTTGCAAAATGAAACAGACCCATGTGATAATGTTTGCTGCTTGTCATATTTGCAAGATGAAAAAGACCCAGGGGACTGTGCTTTATAGTTGGCATTTTTGCCAACTCCGGACTGTTCTCTTTGGCTCATATTGATGCCAAGCTGTCATGTCAGGTATGTCGTTTCAGTGCAGGCATTTAAATTGGTCTTTGTTCTACTGTTCCAACATTCATTTCATAGCCTTTCTTGAAGTCTGTTACACTACCAACATTATCTTAAAACCATTTCCATGTTGTCTTTGAACCTGTGAGAACTTGTAATCACTTTTGCAGGAAACATGAGGGACCCCAAAAGAAGAGTCCCATAGTCTAAGCTCATCTCTACCTTTTTGTCATCTCCCCAGATCATTTCCCACTGAGTAGGCACACTAAGAGGTTGTGTAAGAGGAAATACATCCATCTCCACCTTGTCTGCACCAGTGCCAGACACAGAGTCTAATAGCAAGGCCATTTCCCCCACTGACCCCAAATTTGTGGAGATTTTCAGTTAATGCAGGAGAAAGAGCTGAGATGTGCTGCACTCCTGAATATGATGTCCTTCGGCTGAGATGTTAAACCGAGTTCCCATCTGCTTGAGCTGGTGGTGTAGCTATCCCATTGCACTTGTTGAAAAGAGTAAGGGTCCTTTATTTATTTACAAAAATAATGTTTTATTTACAACATATTTACCTATTTACAAATATTTACAAATGTACAAATATATAGATATACAAATCTATTTACATGTATTCATAATTTCCTTTACAATCATACTAAATTTTCATCCCTGTTAGATCCCACTCCTCTTTCCATAACCACCATCTGATTTTACATAATATTCTTACAAAAGACCATTTACCATTAAACATAATTTAATTTATTCTTTCATTCCATATAACCCACATAACATAAAATATGTATTCTTATAATGTATTTTTACTTCTAATTGTTATATCCATATTTAATCATATCCATGTTTATTTTATCCTCTTATTTTATATCTTCAGAAACATCTTTGCATAGTTTTTCCTATAACTTTTTTACTTTTACATTTCAAAAACACATGTTCCATAGTTTCTTCTTCTTGACTATGTAAACATATTCTGTCACTTTTCTTTTTTTATAGCATGATGTGATGTCGTCCTATCTCGCCTTCATTCTATATTGATGGGTTCAGAACTGATCCTCTGTTCCATCTCAGTAGTTTACAAACGCTCTAGGTCTCCAACTAGCTTGTGGCTTACTCCATATCCCATGATGCTCTAGGGAATTCCCCAGCTCTCATTTGCCGCTAAACAGATCGGGCGTTTTCAACTGGCTGTGGCCAAGTTTACCTTTGAATAATTATATAGTGCCTTTAAAACTTGTATTTCCTTTCCTTAAAAATGTGTTTGTGTTAGTTATCTCAGATGTCCTTCAAGAATGCAACTGCAGTCCTGACATATGGGTTGTCCTGCCTCAGGCAGCCCTTCGGTCGGCCGGATTCCAAAGTCTGGGTCCGGCGTCTGCTGATGTCGCATCTTCCCCTACGTCAGATCGGCCGGGGTATAAAAGCATCAGCAGACGCCATCTTCTTCAGTCTTTCTTGCCGCACGGTGCCCGAAGCAGAAGCAGTTCGCAAGTGCCGGTCGGCCAGCTCCTGTGTTTTCAGATACCGAAGTCATCAAAAAGCTAAGTACCCCGTTGGGGAACCTTTTCTTGCCTCAGCCGATGTCAGATAAAACTGTAAAAGTTAATAATTGCTTGTCTTGTGGTAAACAAATACCTCATAAGGACTTCCATTCTTATTGCCTCGGCCCAGACCACAACGTCTCGGCCTGTGCTCGCTTCAATAAGCGCACACTTAGGCGCTGGGCAGAATTTGCTGTAGACTTTTTTTGGGGAAAATTCCTCTTATATCATGCCGTCGGAACTACTGACAGCACATATTTTGAAAAAACGGAAGGACCGGGACCGACATTCGCGGCCCTCTACTTCCACCGACACCATGCTAAAGCCTACCGCGAGTGCATCGGTCTCTTCGAAGGCGGTAATTCAACCACTCCAGTCCGACGACACCACTTTACCGCACACTTCGGTCCCGGAGGCTTCCCCGGTGCCGGTTGTTGATTTTCCTCTTGAAACTGAAGCCCAAGATTTGCCTGACACCATACCGGTGGACAAAGTTACTCCAGCACGTGGGGCAGCTAGGCCTCCTGTGCCTATGTCCATCAAGGCCTACACACGTGCTAAGGCTGTCAGCCTGGCTAAGTCTCACCCTTCTAAATCTTTTTCACAGGGTCCCACTTCGGATATACAGATCATGACTTTAACTGCAGATCTAATTTCTTTAATCAGGGGCTCTCAGGCTCATCCAGACAGAGGTTCTCAGCCGCCTTCAGACAAAAGGCCTATGGTTGAGCAGGCAGATACCCTTTTTTCCGATGAAGCTTCTGATGAGTCAGGCCTTTCAGATTCCCAGGAAGAATCCTTCCTGGCCTACGAGGATTCTGATGCTGATGAATCCACTCCCTCTGCCTCTCCACCTGAGGATATTTCTTTCGGGGAAATTCTCCACTCCATGAGAGAGCATTTTCAGTGGCAGGGCCAGGATTTCTCCGACTCCAGGAAAAGGCTTCGGACTTTCCTTAAGTTACCCCAGCACAGATATTACAGGGTTCCTGAAACTCATAAACATCTCTTTAAGGCCCACTCTGTTGATCTAGAAACTATTTCTCAGGGGCCCAAAGGAGTGGCCACTTCCACGGCCAAAAATCCTTTGCCCGCAGACAGGGAATCTAGGTCCTTGGAGAGTTGGGATAAAAAAGTTTATACCTCAACCACCCTTGCCATGAGGGCACTTAACTGTCTTTTTCATATGTTTCAGTATCAGGATTTCTTGATGGACGATTTGCAGAAAAAGTTAGCCTCTCCTGAGCCTTTAGATAGAAAGGCCTTGCAGGATTTGGTTCATAATACTCAGCAGGTTAGCATTCATTTTCTTCAGTGTGGTTATGATGCATTGGAAGCTTCATGTAGGGCAGCTATGACAGGGGCCGTCATACGTCGACATGCTTGGTTGAAAGAACAGGCATTGCCAGATCATGTTACAGTAAAGCTTCTAGATGCACCTCTGGAAAAACACAAGCTATTTGGTGATAATGCACAGGGTGTGTTGAAATCCATTGAGGAAAAGGCTAAATCAGTACAAACAGTCAAAGATTTCCTCCAGGTTCAGCCACCAAGGTTCAGCAGGAATTGGCCTTCGAAAAATTGGTCCTTTCCAGACACTGACAAGTTCCAAAGGGGAAAAAACAGGCGTGCTCGAGGTAGAGGGCAATACCGAGGCTCCTACAGGGGCCGCCAATGGCAACCTACTAATCAGAGAAGTGGCGCAAGGACTTCTACTGCCCCACAGGGACAATCACAATGACTTGACTTTGACACCGCCGACCAAGGCTCAAAGAGAAGCACCTTTAGGCGGAAAATTATCTTTATTTTCAAAAAAATTGGCACGTTTTTACAAAGGACAAATGGATTTTGGACATAATAGACAAAGGTTACAGGTTCCACTTCCATACCTTACCAACAAGACAAGGCATGCCAAGCCTGCCACAAAATCAAAGGGCAGAGGCACTCATACAAGTTTCAAAACTGCTACAAATCAAAGCAATAGAAAAGGTTCTTCCTCAGGAACAAGGCCAGGGATTCTACCCAAGACTGTTCCTTGTTCCAAGAAAAGAAAAGCAATGGAGACCTATACTGGACTTGTCCGCTCTAAACACTTTTCTCATTGTGCCAAAATTCAAAATGCTGACGTTACAGCAACTTCTTCCCATGCTGGGCAAAGAGTCTTGGCTGGTTACTCTGGACCTCAAGGAGGCATACCTGAATGTCCCAATTGGACACAGCTGCAGAAGATACCTCAGATTTCTTGCAGGGTCAGAGCATTATCAATTCAAAGCATTGCCTTTTGACTTATCTACTGCGCCCAGAGTATTCACGAAATGCCTGGCATCAGTAATTGCACATTGCAAACTTCAGGGGATACAAATATACCGATGTCCTTCATGGATGCATCTGCAGTCATAACAAGTGGGTTGTCCTGTCGTCAGGCAGCCCCGCAGTCGGCCGGATTCCAAAGTCCGGGTCCGGCCTCGGCTGATGTCGCACTCCACCCGACGTCATCTCTGTTGGTCTTCGGGTATAAAAGCATCAGCCGACGCCATTTTCCTCCGTCTTTCTTGCCGCGTGGCCAAGCAGAAGCTGTTCGCAAGTGCCGGTCGGTCGGATCCAGAGATTACTTCTACCGAATACTACTTCGAAGACTTCTAAAGCTAAGTACCCCGTTGGGGACTCTTTCTTGCCTCAGCCGATGTCAGAAAAAGTTAATAATTGTTTAACCTGTGGGAAATAAATACCTCATAAAGATTTCCACTCTTACTGTCTGCCTTGTTTAGGCCCAGCCCACGACGTAGCAGCCTGTTCGGCCTGTGCCTCTTTCAACCGACGAACGCTTAGGCGTCGGTCGGAGTTTGCAGAACAGTTTTTCGGTTCTGATTTTGCGTACATTATGCCGTCGGATCCTCCGACTACCCAATCTACCAAAAAACGCAAAGCTAAAGACCGACACTCGCGGTCCGCGGTTTCGGCCGAAACCACGGTAAAGCAAACCGCGAGTGTCTCGGTTTCGGCTGAAACCGAGAAAACTGATCAAAGTACAGCTGAACCTATTCTTACTACTGAGGCCCCTGATACAACTCTTGAATCGACCTCAGAAATTTTACCCACTACGGTGGTTGACTTATCAGACACCATCCCCTTGGATGTCTCTACCCCAGCACGTGGTGCTGCTAGGCCTCCAGCAGCCATGTCCATTAAGGCCTTCGCCAGGGCTAAAGCAGCCAAGACATCCAGGCCCTCTTCTAGTTCTCAAATGCTTTCTTTGGCAGAAGATTTAATTTCTTTAATTAGAGGATCTCAATCTCACCCAGACAGGGCCTCTCAGCCCCCAGAGAAGAGACCTAGGGCAGAGCCCCCTGAGCCAGTGTCTTCTGATGATTCTGCTGATGAATCAGACATAACTGACCAGCCAGAGGCTCCCTTCTCCAATTTTGAAGATTCTGATGCTGAAGAATCCATTCCAGCTGCTTCCCCACCAGAAGAATTCTCCTTTGGGGAAACCTTGCATGCCATGCGAGAACAGTTCCAATGGCAGCAACAGGATTTTTCAGACTCCAGAAAAGACTTAGGACCTTTCTGCACCTCCCACAGCACAGACCCTTAGCTATACCTCCTGTTCTCTCTGTGGTGGATGATGCTTTCAATGATGTTTGCTCCGCTCCAGATTCTTTACCCCAGCCCCTGCCAAACCAGACAGATTTTACAGGGTGCCAGATACTCATCACCACCTTTACAAGGCCCCACTTGCAGACCCAGAAACTATATCCCAGGGTCCCAAGGCAGTAGCTGCGACCACAGCTAAAACCCTATTCCTTCTGAAAGGGAAGCAAGGTCATTAGACAGATGGGGTAAAAAGGTCTACACTTCAGCTACTCTCTCAGCTAGAGCTTTAAACTGTCAGTTTCACATGATACAATACCAAGAGTTTATGCTTGATCAGTTAACTAAAAACTAACCACTGATGAATCTCTTGATAAGAAATATGTATTAGAGATGGTAAATAACATACAACAGGTTAGCAACCATTCCTTAAAATGTGGCTATGATGCACTGGAGGCTTCATTTAGATCAGCCATGACAGGCACAGTGATAAGAAGGCATGCATGGCTAAAGGAACAAGCTTTACCGGATCATGTTAAAGCTAAGTTGCTAGATGCTCCTATGGACAAGACAAGTTTGTTTGGTACACCTGCCCAGCAGGTTATGAAGAAAATGGAAGAAAAGGCAAAATCTGTTCAAACTGTTAAAGATTTCTTGCAGGTTCAACCCCCAAGGTTTAGCAGAAACTGGCCTGCCAAAAATTGGTCCTTTCCTGACTCCACAAAATTTCAAAGGGGCAGGAATAGACGTTCCAGAGGCAGAAACCAATCCAGAGGAGGTGCCTACAGAGGACGACAGTGGCAAGGTAACAACAGAGGCACAGACACAGCCACTGCCACTACATCAGCACAACCACAGTGACTTAATCCTAAATCCGCCTACCAGGGAACAAATAGCAGCTCCTCTAGGCGGAAAGTTAACCTTATTTTCAAAGAACTGGCACTACATAACAAACGACAAGTGGATTTTACAAACCATAGATCAAGGTTACCGGTTTCACTTCCACACTTTACCAGTCAAAAGAGGAATGCCAAATCTACCTCCAAATCAAAAACAGAGGCTCTACGCCAGATAATGGAGTTAGCAAACATGAGAGCTGTGGAAAGAGTGCCAACAGCAGAACAAGGAAAGGGTTCTATTCCAGACTATTCCTAGTTCCAAGAAAGGAAAAAAGTTGGAGACCAATTCTCGACCTGTCCACCTTAAATACATACATCATTGTCCCAAAATTCAAAATGCTGACCCTACAGCAACTTCTTCCCATGCTGGGCAAGGAGTCTTGGCTGGTAACTCTAGATCTCAAGGAGGCATACCTGCACATCCCCATTCGACCAATCTGCAGAAGATACCTCAGATTTCTTGCAGGATCAGAGCACTATCAATTCTCAGCATTGCCCTTTGGCTTATCTACTGCCCAGAGTATTCACAAAATGCCTGGCATCAGTAATCGCCCATTGCAGACTACAGGGAATTCAAATTTACCCATACCTGGACGACTGCCTGCTACAAGGGGACAACAAAAGCAAGCTGACAACAGATTTACAAAGGGTCATTTACTTGCTACAAGGACTGGGATACACAGTCAATTTACAAAAGTCAAGGCTGATACCATCCCAAACAAGGACATTCTTGGGCTGAATTGGACACAGTACAACAAATGGCATTCCTGACTACAGAAAAACAAAAGAACTTCCTCTTTACTTCTTGGCACTAACAAAACTGAACAAGTTAACAGCAAGAAAAGTTCTGCAGGCCTTGGGCTTCATGGCATCATGCATAATCTTGGTCCCATTTG
This sequence comes from Protopterus annectens, assembly GCF_019279795.1. NCBI lineage: Eukaryota > Metazoa > Chordata > Ceratodontiformes > Protopteridae > Protopterus > Protopterus annectens. The sequence continues at coordinate 1,204,669,569 of NC_056726.1, forward strand.
CCAGACTACATATGAGGAAACTACAGTGGTACCTAAAGAATTTATGGTCCCAACACAGACACAGTCTAGAAACAGAAATCCCACTAATTCCATGCTTAAAACAGGAGTTCCTATGGTGGGCTCAGGCATGCCAGTCAAACCCAGGCCTACCCTTTCGCAGATGTCAACCAAGCCAGACCATCACAACAGACGCTTCAGACCTAGGATGGGGCCGCATGCTGGACAAATGCGTGCAAGGATTGTGGACACAGGATCAACTTCACCTGCACATCAATCTAAAAGAAATGCTGGCAGTAAAACTGGCAATCCAAAAGTTCAAACCATTTCTCAAAGAGGGCCAGTTGATGATAAGGACAGACAACACCACAGTCATGTGGTACATCAACAAACAGGGAGGCACTCATTCATACCCCTATGCAGAATGACCTTGGAGCTGTGGACCCTGGCACTCAGCTACAACATTCAGTTACAGGCAATATTTGTCCCCGGGAAAGACAATACTCTAGCAGACATATTAAGCAGAACCACTTCGGATGCCCACGAATGGAAGCTGCACCCGGACATCTTCAAGGCCATCTCAAAGAAATGGGGAATGCCACAGATAGACCTATTCGCATCACCTCTCAATCACCAGCTCAAAAAATTCTGCACAAGGACATTCCACCCACTAGCATGGAAAGTGGACTCACTCTCCTTCAACTGGAAAGGCCTAACAGCATATGCATTCCCACCTCTTCCTTTGATACACAAGGTACTACTAAAAATCAAGGAAGAACGTCCAAGGATAATCCTGATAGCTCCAAACTGGCCAAGACAACACTGGTACCCACTACTGAAGAGCATGTCTCGAACAATATGTGGCCAATACCCTGATGCCTTTGATGTTAACTCAGAACAACTACAGCATCATACATCCAAGCCTAAAACGCTGCAACTGACTGCATGGAACATCACATAGCAGCAGCTAATCAAGAACTTTCCCAAAGAGTTAAAGACATTATTCTTGAAGCACGCAGACCTTCAACAAGAAGGAACTATGCTGGAAAATGGAAAAGGTTTGTCATTTGGAGTACGGAAAGAGGAAAAGATGTGTCAAACATAGATATGCCTAACATTCTGGAGTATCTGGCGAACTTCTTCATTCAGGCCTGTCCTACTCCTCCATCAAGATACATGCATCAGCTATTTCAGCAGAATACAGCTTTGATCCACCTGTTTTTCGCACCCTTTGCTCAGGCAGTTCCTCAGAGGAATCAAGAATGTAAAACCTCCAAGGAAACCACCATTACCAGCTTGGGATTTAAACTTTGTGCTAGAAAAGTTGACACTATCACCCTTTGAACCAGCAGCAACAGCAGACCTACAACACCTGTCATGGAAAACTGCTTTCCTACTGGCAATTACTTCAGCAAGGAGGGTTTCAGAACTACAGGCCTTAATGGCAGTGCAACCCTTCCTAATCTTCCACCAAGATAGAGTGTCCATGAGGACTAATCCTACATTTATGCCCAAGGTGGTATCCAGAGTGTCTTTAAACCAGGCAATCCACCTACCTACCTTCTTTCCCAACCCACAAAACAGAGGGAAAGAATACTGCATACCTTGGATGTACATAGACAGCTACGCTACTACTTGGACAGAACAAAAATAGCAGAAAGACTGACCAACTTTTTGTAGCCTATGCAACAGGAAGGGAAGGAAAAGCTATTTCCAAACAGACAATCTCCAAATGGATAGGAAATTGCAGACGATACTGTTACTCCTTCCATGGAAAACCAATTCCACAGAACATAAGACCTCATTCTACAAGGGCAACAGCCACTACCACAGCCTTCTTACGAGGAGTGGCAACCAAAGACATTATTGAGGCGGCTACTTGGACCTCCGTGCATACATTTGCCAAGCATTATAATTTGCCTCTATATTCCAGATCCCGAGCAGGGTTTGCCACTGCTGTACTGCAAGGGATACTAAACACACCATAATCTACTTTTATCCTCCTCCCTAGTTGGCTATGGTATTCTACCCACTTGTTATGACTGCAGATGCATCCATGAAGGACATAGTACAGTTTTGTACCTACCATAAATGTAGATGTCCGAACTGGATAGCATCTGCAGTCAGGATTACCCTCCCTCCTTCCCCTCTGTGGTACTCCGAGGGTGTTTACCCTCCTAATAGCTAGCTGTTGGGGGGGAGTCTTTTATGGTGTATTTGTTTGTATATATGTACATATATGCTTATTGTTGTGTTTACCTCTATCTATTTGGAAACATTGGCATCTATCCAAATTTTAGCCTGCAAGAGGGCTACTGGCATCTGGGGCAAGAAACACTGAGGAAAATGGCGTCGGCTGATGCTTTTATACCCGAAGACCAACAGAGATGACGTCGGGTGGAGTGCGACATCAGCCGAGGCCGGACCCGGACTTTGGAATCCGGCCGACTGCGGGGCTGCCTGACGACAGGACAACCCACTTGTTATGACTGCAGATGCTATCCAGTTCGGACATCTACATTTATGGTAGGTACAAAACTGTACTTTACCTGAATGACTGCCTTATACAAGCGGACAGCAAGCAAGCCTTGATAAGACACTTGGACTATGTCATTCACTTACTATTGGCTTTGGGATACACAGTCAACATTCAAAAATCAAGACTACTGCCATCCCAACAAATAATTTTTCTAGGAGCTAAACTTGACACAAAACTCACAAATGGCTTTCCTCACAGAAGAAAAACAAGAACTATTACCAGATTACTTCAAAAGCCTAGCAAAGCACACCCAGATGACTGCAAGTAAAATCCTGCAGGCCCTGGGTTTCATGGCATCTTGCATTCTTCTGATCCCACTGGCAAGACTACACATGAGAAAACTACAATGGTACCTAAAAAGTGTATGGTCTCAACACAGCCACAACTTAGAAGCAATTATTCCGCTCATTTCATGTCTACAAAAGGAATTTTTGTGGTGGGCACAAGCAAGCCAGCTAAACAAGGGCATGTCTTTCAACAAACCTCAAGCAAGCCAAACCATTACAACAGACGCCTCAGATCATGGATGGGGGGTGCACATGGAGGACAGATGCATTCAAGGTCAAGGTCACCCAGGGAATGGCATCTGCACATCAATCAAAAAGAGATGTTGGCAGTGATTCATGCAATCGAGGCCTTCGGAAAATTTCTTCAGCAAGGTCATCTGCTAATAAAGGCAGACAACACCACTGTTATGTGGTACATAAACAAATAGGGAAGCACCCATTCTTACCCCCTCACATCCTTTGCTAAGACAGTTTCTAAGAGGGATAAAGAATATGAAACCTCCAAGAAAACCACCAGTGCCTGCATGGGACCTCAACTTCGTCTTGGAAAAATTAACTCTTCCTCCTTTTGAGCCAGCAGCATCTTCAGAATTGCAATTTCTCTCCTGGAAAACAGTGTTCCTGTTGGCAATTACTTCAGCAAGAAGAGTCTCGGAGATACAGGCCCTCATGGCAGTACCTCCATTTCTCATTTTCCATCAGGACAGAGTCTCTTTAAGAACCAATCCTTCATTCATGCCAAAAGTGATATCCAGGGATGTCCTTCAAGGATGCATCTGCAGTCCTAACAAATGGGTTGTCCTGCCTCAGGCAGCCCTTCGGTCGGCCGGATTCCAAAGTCTGGGTCTGGCCTCGGCTGATGTCGCACTTCACCCGACGTCACTGCTGCTGTCAATTGGGTATAAAGGCATCAGTTGACGCCATTTTCCTCCGTCTTTCTTGCCGCGTGGTGCCCGAAGCAGAAGCTGTTCACAAGTGCCGGTCGGTCAGATCCAGAGATTTCTACTACCGAAGACTTCTAAAAAGCTAAGTACCCCGTTGGGGACTCTTTCTTGTCTCAGCCGATGTCAGAAAAAGTAAATAATTGTTTAACTTGTGGGAAACAAATACCTCATAAGGATTTCCACTCTTACTGCCTTCCTTGCTTAGGCCCAGACCACGACGTAGCAGCTTGTCTAGCCTGTGCTTCCTTCAACCGACGGACACTTAAACGTCAGAAAGTCTGACCAACTATTTGTGGCTTACGCTGCTGGAGCACAAGGAAAGGCAATTTCCAAACGAACAATTCCAAAATGGATTGGAAACTGCATCAGATTTTGCTACTCTTTCCATGGAAAAGGTGTGCCAGCCAATATCAGGCCACACTCCACCAGAACTACAGCCACCTCCACAGCCTTTCTAAGAGGGGTGGCTACAAAGGACATTCTAGAAGCTGCTACATGGAGCTCCGTGCATACATTTTCCAAATATTACAACCTGCCTTTATATTCCAGATCCCGAGCAGGCTTTGCTTCTGCAGTCCTGCAGGGCATTTTAGCTACACCATTTTTATCTTAGATCCTACCACCCCCAGCTTGGCTATGGTATTCAACCCATATGTCAGGACTGCAGTTGCATTCTTGAAGGACATAGTACAGTTTTGTACCTACCATAAATGTAGATGTCCGATAGATATGCAACTGCAGTCAGGTTTTCCCTCCCTCCTACCCCTCTGTAATTCTCTTTTTTGGGTCCACTCCCCCTTTTTCTAATTAGCTGGGGATATCTGTTATGGTGTATCTGTTTATTACTGTTGTGCATGTCTGGATTTTTTATCCATTCTCTAAATTTAGCCTTCCTTGGAGGGCACCTGGCATCTGGGGCAAGAAACACTGAAGAAGATGGCGTCTGCTGATGCTTTTATACCCCGGCCGCTCTGACGTAGGGGAAGAGGCGACATCAGCAGACGCCGGACCCAGACTTTGGAATCCGGCCGACCGAAGGGCTGCCTGAGGCAGGACAACCCATATGTCAGGACTGCAGTTGCATATCTATCGGACATCTACATTTATGGTAGGTACAAAACTGTACTTTACTTAACTTTGTTAGTCACAGTATTAGACTGTGTCCATTGCTTGCTGTTTTTTCTCTGACGCCGTCATTTTATCTCAAGGCCTAAAGTTTGTCCCTATCCCGGCTTCTTTGTGTGTGTGAGTGCTTTAAACTGTAGTTATTTGTCTCGTGTTACTTGAGCTGTCAAATGTGGTGTGTTTAGTTTCGGATAATTTTATCTTGTAAGGTTTTCTTGTACTAAACTTTCTATTCAAAATATCTTGCATGTGTGTTAGCAAACTAGATAAAACCCTTTTTTCCGAGTCAGCTCATTTAAATTAGAGAGCGGCTCAACCCGTTTAAGTTCGAAGGCTTTTTCCTGTGTGGTGTGCTATTTGTTTTACCTAATGTTTTTTTTGTTTTTTGTTATTTGTTGTTTCTTTCTGTTCCTATCTAAATAGCTTGTTTAAGTTAGAGAGCGCTTTAGTCTGCAAACAGAGTTATTACGTTAGGTATTACTGGTGTTGTTAACTTGTGTTTGTTCTTTCCTGATTAATGTGTCTAAAAAGACACTAAACCCTCTGGGTTTAAGAAATGTTCTAAGTGCTGTCAGAAAATGTCTTTGACTGATAGCCATACTGAATGTGTGTACTGCCTTGGAGCAGTACACTTGCAAGAATCTTGCTCATTATGCCACTCATTTAGTTTGAGGGTTCTCCTTGAAAGGAAAAATAAGCTGATACAAAGGGGGTTGTTGAAGACTTCTTTCTCAGAAGCCTTAGGAGAAGGTGACAGTACATCAAAGCAAACCCCTTCCCCTCCTTCTAAATCAAGTAAAAGATCTTCATCTTCATTGGATCAATCTGGACTTACTAAGAAAGTACCAAAAACGTCTTTGTCAGACCTGAAATCTATCGGGCCCAAAAAAACATCTACCTCAGCTCCACTTGTTTTGGAACTGTTGGTATTACAGACTAGGAGCTGGTCCTCTGTCCTGAAGCCGGTTTCTCTGACTTTAAGGTCACCAGTATTACAAAGGTCAAAATGTCCTGCCCCTCTTCTCTATCCTCCAGAAGTTTGTCAGAAGATGATGTGGATCGTGTGGTGTGGAGGCTTTTAAGTACACCGGCACTAGCCAAATTATTGTCGGAGCTGACCCAGAGGGTTTCAAAACTGAGTGGACCTACCCCATCATTGTTGATACTTCCTCCGACCCGCATCGAGGCCTTGGAGCTGGAATGCATGGAGCTGATCGTAGTGGAACCATTGGAGCTGAGACCTGTTCCAGGTTCTTCGGCTCCAACTACTGCTCCGACTTCCTCGGTGCCATCTGAGCTCAAGGAGTCTAGGAGCTGACCTTCTCCTGTTGGGTCCGGGCGGGGGGGTGGGGGACAGTCTGATCGGACAGTTGTCAGATCCGAGCTTGCTTGGGGCCGCGGCACAGGTGAGTTGGGCTCCTACATCAACTTCAGAGCCAACTCCCTTGGTGCTGGGGAGACCTTCTAGTTCTCTGGAACCGGGAGCTTCCTTGGATCATGGGCGAGGAGCTTTTGAGGCAACGAGGAGAGTGCTGTCCCTACGGGCAGCCCCACTCTCAGATCCAGTCATTTCTTCCCCCAAAGGCACCGGTGTCCATCTTAGCTCAACCGATTCCACACAGACATAGAGACCCAAGGCCTCAGGATGCCCCAGTGGGTGAACCCATCTCTTCCGAATCCTCTCCAGAATGCCTTTCTGAAGAGGTCCCTCGCAAGAGATTATGTAAGAGGAAGCATCTGGACTCCCTACAGGAGTTGATTACATCTGACACAAACCTTGATGAGTCAGAAGGGTCCCCAAGGTCGCTATCTGAGGATGTCTGCTTTGCAGACATCCTAGACATTGTTAAGTAGAGAGGTAGCTGGAAGCCCACCAACTCTTCTGATGAGGCATCTGTGTATCTGAAGGCTGTTGGGTCTCACCCTTCCACCACTTGGGTGTCTCCACCTTTTGATGAACTTATGGATTTAGTTTGTCAGAAGGTATGGGAGTCTCCGGATTCAGTGGGGCCTGTCCCCTGGATGCCAAATAAATTCATCACACCCCCTGAGGATAAATCCTTCCTTACAAAAGGTGAACCAGTAGATACTATTATAGTGGCGGCGGCCACCAAAGAAGAGTTGTCAGAAGCATCCTCTTCTGTCCATCCCCCGAAAAAAGAGTTGTGTACGATGGACAGATATGGAAAGCGCATGTTTTCTTGAACAACCTTTGCACTCAGGTCCCTGAATTATCTTACACACTTTACCAGGTTGCAGAGAGATCTCCTGAAGGAGCTAGAAGATACTCTCCAGGGTTCAGTAGCTGCGGGGGTATCAGGTAATCAGTGTCCTCCCAGCTGTCCACCTTGAATTCAGCAGTAAACTCATCCATGAGGCTCATTTCTTATGCAGCTGATGGAGCGAGTAGGGCAGCGGGTTCAGGAATTTCCCTTAGGAGACATTCCTGGATGCCCTTGTGTAACTTTGCGGAACCCTTTAAGTCTTCCTTTCTTAATGCCCTCTTTGATGGCTCGTCCTTGTACGGGCCGAAGGTCAAAGACACACTAACCTGGTGTGAACAGGAAGGGAAAACACTCTCTGCCATTGGAGTCCATTTTTCCATATCTTCTAGGCCTTATCAGAAGGCCAAAAGGGAGGAAAGATGTGGTTTCAAAAATCCCAGAGAATTTTTCTAGACACACATGGTGAGTCTTCCCCCAGGGGCAGTGGGGGAAGCAATTATGGAAGATGCCGGCCATGCAGCAGAGTGGGTTCTCAGATTGAGGGTGACAGAGAATACTTCTTTGGTAAACCCCTTCAGTGCTTCTGAAAGTAGGCCCATCTGTCCTTCTCTGGAGGCAGTTGGGGGTCACTTATCCTTCTACCCAGATGCCTGGCTAGAAATAACAAAAGGCAAATGGGTACAAAGCATCATATCCAGAGGTTACTCCATACCCCCCAACGCATAAGAAACATTCTGGATGTTCCACCCAGTCACAGGAGAGAAGCAACCCTAGAAATACAGAAGTTGCTAGGAAAAAAAAGAGTCATCCAACCGGTCCCTGCAGACCAAATAGGATCCGGGACTTACTTAAGGTTCTTTTTAGTTACAAAGAAAAATGGGGACTGAAGAACCATACTGGATCTCAGCAGATTGAACAAATCTGTAACAAAGACAAAGTCCCGGATGGTAACACTGCAGTTTATACTTCCTTTTCTGGGAAAAGACAATTGGATGTGCTCTATAGCTCTCCAGGACGCATACTACCATATAAAAATGGGCAGGCCATCTAGGAGTCATCTGAACTTTAGGCTGGGAGCCAGTCATTACCAGTTTTGAGCTCGGCCCTTTGGTCTCATTACAGCCCCCAGAGTGTTCACCAAATGTATGGCAGTAGTTACGGCTCACCTGAGACATCTAGGATTCCAAGTGTTTCCGTATCCAGATGACTGGCTCCTTACTGCCACCACCAAACATCTCCTAACAGAAGCAAGAAACATCACTCTGAGACTCTGCTCCTGTTTAGGGATCACAATAAACTACGAAAAGTCTGCCTTATTGCTATTTCAGCATATCGTTTTTATAGGTGCAGATCTAGATACTACAAAAATGATGGTAAAGCTTCCCCCAGAAAGAGTACAAGCACTGAGACAACGGGTTATAGTCCTTTTCAAAAGGAAGATTCAAGCAAGGGCAGTTTTGCAAGTACCAGGCATCATGGCAGCAGCGATAAACGCAGCTCCGCTAGTGCAGCTGCAGATGACAATTTTACAGTGGCTGCTGTTCACTCAGTGGTCCATGCAGGAACTTCCAATGTCACATCAGATCATTTTAACAAAATCTTGCAGGAGAGACCTCCATTGGTGGCTACACTCCAATCAAGTAACCTTAGGTCGACCCTTTGTTCTTCCACAACCATTAGCCTCAGTGACCATGGATGCTTCCCAGAGTGGGGGGGGGAGCATTATCAGGGAAGAATAGTTCAAGGCACTTGGCAGGATCACGAGGCCCACTTACACATCAGTGTCCTAGAGATGAGAGCGGTGCTTCTTGCATTGCAGGCATTCCAAGATGCTCTACCAATAGGAACGATTGCTATCCAAACAGACAATATATCAGTCTTCTGGTATATAAACAAACAAGGAGAAACCAGATCTTACCCCCTTTGTCAAAGGTATTGAGAGTAAGGCAGTGAGCAACCTCCTCCCAATGTTTTCTGGTAGCAACGCACATCCTGGGGAAATCCATAGTGATAGCAGACAAACTCAGCAAGGCAATACTGATGCCTTATGAGTGGTCCCTGAAACAAGACATAGCAGAAATGATTTTCCGAAAATTGGGCCAGTCTTGCTGTGACCTTTTTGCCACATCCTTGAACACCAAATGCAGCCGCTACCTTGCCCTAACCCCCTCTCCGGGGGTGTCCCCAAGGGATGCACTTGTACACGACTGGCCCTCGGGTCTCCTTTATGCCTTTCCTCCCTTTCTGTTGATACCCAAACTTCTTCAGAAAGCCAGCACATACTGGCCTCATCAAATCTGGTTCCCCTTCTTGTGGCCTTATCTTCAGGAGGAGCCCTGGATTCTGAACCCAGTTCCGGATCTTCTGACTCAATCGTCGAGAAGGCTCCATCCATCTCTGCAAACCCTCAAGTTGACAGCATGGACGCTCCAATTCCAAACATACCCAGGCTACCTGACCTTTCACCTTCGGTGCAACATATCTTGATTTCTTCTCACAAAGCTTCTACAAGAAGGTTATATCTCAACAAATGGAAAAGGTTTACTTCCTGGGCTCTGGAAAATCGTCTTGACCCTTTCTCTGCACCTATACCCTCCATACTGGAATTTTTAGCTAGGCTTTTTCAGGAGGGGTCAGATACAGCTACTGTTCGAGTTCAACTAGCCGCAATCTTGAATTTCCATTTTGGAGAAGGGGGTCTAAACATTATATCTGATGTTGTAAATCTTTGTTCTTTCATTACAGCTAGGACCTCGGTTCCATCCTCGAAACCGATACGGCCGTTTCCCAGCTTGCACAAGCCAAAAACTCTCAGCTAAGACCTACCCGTAATGCCCCTCTCCTAGTTACTCCAGATCTCATTTGCAGCGTTCCTAGTCAGACGTGCTAGCCATCTCTCTCAAAGCTAAGTAGAAAATTGTTAATTTTAAGACAGTTTCTCTTCAAAATTATTTAATTTTTAGTAGTTAGCCTTATCTTACTGTCGCCTATAATCTAAGCCTATTTCCTACACTTTTCCTTGGTAATTTAATTTTTTACCTTTATTGGTACTGTCCCTCTCTCCTGTCTTTGACAGACCTTTCCTTTCTACTAGTGGTATTTTTTTTTTTTAAATAACACCACTGGTATTTTCTCCCTTATTTTTTCTATAGGATAGCCTTGTTGCCTTACTATGTCAGACAAAGCTAAGTTGGGATTTAAACAGTGTGACAAGTGTGGACATAAGATGCCTAACTCAGATACACATGTTCGTTGTGTCTACTGTTTGGGCGTGGATCTTATTAGAGCTGACTGTGACATTTCTGCTAGTTTTAGAAATTGGGACACTAGCAGAACGTAATAATAAAACTATCTTAAAAGGTTTACTCAAGACACCTTTTTCGGAGGCTCTATCTGGGTTGGAGGTCTCACCCCCTCCAAAGACCAAAAAACATAAGGAAAAACAGATTACTCAAAGCACTTTTTTTTGGAGGCTGTAGCTGGGTCGGAGGTCTCACCTCCTCCAAAGACCAAAAAACATAAGGACAAACGGATTACTCAAGACACCTTTTTTAGAGGCTCTATCTGGGTCGGAGGTCTCACCCCCTCCAAAAACAAAAAAAAATAAGGAAAAACGGATTACTCAAGGCACCCTTTTCTGAGGCTCTATCTGGGTCGGAGGCCCCCCCCCCCCTCCAGAGACCAAAAAACATAAAGACAAATGGAGTCACTCAGTTCCTGCATCTCCGTCAGTTATGGAATCGAGTCTGCTCCGTGCTTCCTTGGCGCAGACCTCTTCAGCACCAGGCTTTGTGTCTTCTCCCTTCGTTCCATCCATGATATTCACCCCTATTTCGGCTCAGACCTCAGCACCACTGACTTCAGTGCTGTCCTTGGGTCTGACATCGGCTCCGATGACTGTACCTGCTTCGGCACCATCCCCAGCCATGGTGCCGACAGTTTCTTCAGCTCCAGCGGCTCCAAAACTCGAATACCTGCCAAGGACAAGATACCTCCGGTGCATACTGTCTCAGTTCAGACAGTAATGTTTTCCCTGTTGGCACTGTCCACCCTTGCTGCATCGGCTCCGGTGGAAGTGATGCTCTCCTGAAGCAGTGCTTGGACCGTCTGTACCTTGGTACCTAGCCCGGCGCCTATTTTCTCGCAGGCGCCATCTATGTCCACAGCTCCGACGGCTTCCAATTCTCACAGAGCACCTCACTGGGAGGTGGGCTCCTCACGGCAAGGTGCGACCCCGGTTCTGAGCTTCTCCCTCCCGGTTCCGAACTCCCATCCCTCCTCAGGTGGGCCTGCTGCACAGGTAGTGGACTCGCAGTCAGCACCAATGACATCAGTATCAGAACCCTCCCCTAGCATGCTCCTCTCCCAACTCTCTGTTTCGGGACTTCGGGCATGGGAGTCACAAGAATCCTCTTTGAAGGGAATCCCTTCTCTGGAGTCTTCCTCAGAAGATCCCTCTGGGGAGCCACCCTGGAAGAAACGGTGCAAGAGGAAGCACCTTGATTCACTGGAGGAATCTATCACCGAAGACACTGATTGTGATGAGAGGGAAGGGTTCCCAAGGTCTTCCCCGGACGACATCTCATTCAGAGACATTCTTGAAATCCTCAAGCAGCAGGGAGACTGGAAGTCCTATAATCCTTCTTCTGAGGAATCTGTGTTCCTGCAGGCCTTCCGTGCCCGGCCATCTACTTCCTGGGTGACCCCACCAGCAGATGACCTTGTTAAACTTATTGTGCAGTGTGACTGGAAGGCCCCGGACAATGTAGAACCTGTCCCTCAGAGGCCAGACAAAAATGTTATCTACACCTGAAGACCAGCCCCACTGGTCTTAGCAGTTGACAGTTGATTCTATGGTCATGGTGGCGGCCAAGAAAAGGGAACTGGCAAAAGATATTTCCACCGTCCATCTTCCAAACAGAGAGTCCAGTACCATGGACAGAATAGGGAAATGGACCTATGCTTCAGGGACATTCGCCATTCGGTTGCTGAACTATCTGACACGCATTACTCATCTCCAAAGAGACCTAATTTCCGAAATGTCTTCTTCTTTGATGGGGTACTGTCTGATGAGGTGTGTGATACTGTTGCCTTGCAGCTAGCTACCCTTGAATCCATCTCGAACCTCTCAATGCATTTGATATCTCACTCCACCTTGGGGGCAGTTCGAGCTGCAGCATCAGGCTTTGTCATGAGACGTAATGCTTGGATGCAGTTGTGTGACTTCGCAGACCCTTTTAAATCTACCTTCGTCAATGCACCTGTCGACGAATCTGTACTTTTTGGACCCAAAGTACGAGACACACTTACATGTAATGTGAAAGATGGAAAGACCTTGTCTGCTGTGGGCATACGCCTTTCCAGCCCCCAGAGGTGCTACTTCAGGAACCAGAAGGGAGGGAAAAATGTGGTTCAAGAAATCCCAAGGACCTTTTCATGACACTCATGGTGAACAATCCCCCTGGGGCAGAGTGGGCAACTCATATGGAAGACGTCCCTTTTGGGGTAGAGGTGGTCTGCGTAACCAGGGCACTAGAGATTCTTTCTCCGGCAGACCTTACCATTGCTCCTGAGCAGCGTCCCAATTGCTTCCCTCTGGAAGCTGTCGGGGGTCGTTTTTCTCTGCATCTCCCAGCCTGACATCTTATTACTACCGATGTTTGGGTGCAGAGAATAATATCCAGAGGCTACCAAAATACCTTTTGACTTAACTCCCAGACCCGTCAAACGAATCCCTGATGTACCACCCAATCAAAGGGAATTAGCAGCCTTAGAGATAGAAAAGCTGCTAAGGAAAAGAGTCGTTCAACCAGTCCCACCAGACCAGACAGGATCCGGGTTTTACTTGAGGTTCTTTATTAGTGCCAAAAATGACAGAGGACTAGAGACCAATCTTGGATCTCAGCCTATTGAACAAATTTATCAAACCTCAAAAATTCCGAATGGTCATCATACAGTCCCAGTCCATTCTTCCCTTCCTAGGGAGGGATAACTGGATGTGCTCTATAGACCTCCAGGACACGTACTACCACATAAAGATGGATCACCGCTCCCGGAGGTTTCTCAGCTTCCGGCTGGGAGCCAGTCACTACCAGTTCAGGGCACTGCGATTCAGTCTCTTGACAGCCACCCCCCCTCCCCCGAGTGTTCACCAAATGTATGGCAGTTGTGGTACCTCATCTTCGACTGCAACGATTTCAGGTGTTTCCCTATCTAGACAATTGGCTCCTTACTGCTCCGACCAGGAATCTTCTAGTCTGCAGCCTCCCTTACACTCAAGCTCTCGCTGTCCACTTGGGGATTACAATCAACAAAGACAAATCTCAAATGTCCCCAGTGAAGACACTGGAATTTATTGAAGCAGTCTTCGACACAACATCCTGCCAAACTTCTCTCCCTCCTCACAGGCTTTTGAAAATAAGACACCAAATCCAAGACCTTCTTCCTCAGACCTATGTACAAGCACGTCTTGTACTGCAGCTCTTGAGCTCCATGGCAGCTGCCATTATAGTACCACTGGCGAGACTGCACATGAGAATCCTGCAGTGGCTCCTTTCCGCACAGTGGTCGTTGCTAACTCAACCACATGATATGCCTTACAAACCATTGCAAGGAAGAAATGCTATGGTGGAGAAAGCCACAAAGGAATCTTTGGTGTCGACCTTTCTGTCTTCCCCAGCCCACGGCCACGGTGACCATGGACGCTTCACTGTTAGGGTGAGGGAAAGACTGTCCAAGGCACCTGGTCCCCCATGGAGGCCAACTTGCATATAAATGTCCTGGAACTGATGGCAGTTCTCTTAGTGTTGCAAACATTCCATGCATCCCTTCCCTCGGGGACCATTGCAGTTCAGTCAGACAACGTCAGTCATCTGGTATATCAACAAGAAAGGTGGAACCAGGTCTTACCCCCTGTGTCGGGAAGCCATGAGGATTTGGCACTGGGCAATAGTTTCCAACTGGATTCTTATAGCAATGCACATTCCTGGTAGTTCCAACCTTATTGCGGACAATCTGAGCAGGAACATCCTGAAGCCTCATGAGTGGCCCTTGAACCCTGTAACAGCAGATCGGATCTTCCAGCGTTGGGGCAAGCCTTGCTGCGACCGGTTTGCTTCCCCTCTAAACTACAAATGCAGAAGCTATTTTGCCCTGATTTCCCCTCAGGGGGTACCACCGAGGGACGCTCTAACGCACAGTTGGCCTCCGGATCTTCTGTATGCCTTTCCCCCGTTTCCCCTCATCCCAAAATTTCTCCAGAAAGCTCAAAGGTTGAGAAGCAAAGTGATCCTCATTGCCCCCTACTGGCCACATCAAATCTGGTTCCCGTTTCTATGGCCTCATCTGATTCACAGCTCGTGGATCCTGGATCATTCCCAGGGCCTGTTATCTCATCCTCAGGGGCTAATACATCCGAACATGCACAGTCTCAAGCTCACAGCTTAGTTCCTCCACTTCCAGTGATTGCCAGGTTGCCTAACATCCCATCTCCTGTTCGTGAAATTCTTCTGGCCTCACACAAACCTTCCACTAGAAAAGTTTATTCTAGTAAATGGACTAGGTTCTCTATTTGGGCGAAAGACCAGAACTTAGACCCTTTCTGTATGCCTATATAAAACATCTTACAATACCTGCCTACTCTTGGAGCGTCAGCTTTAATAGTCACTGTACATTTAGCAGCTATCACCAATTTTCATAGTGGCCTTGATAATTCTTCAATTATGTCACACCGCCTATGCTAGACCTTTTTGAAGGGAGTATTACATGTTAAACCTCCGGTCAAGCCTCGCTTAGAACCCTGGGACTTAATTCTGGTGCTTCAGTCTTTCACAGGTTCTCCCTTAGAAACCTTTGATTCATGTGATTTTAAATTTTTGTCATGGAAAATCATACTTCTAGTAGCACTTACCTCAGCAAGAAGAGTATTTGAGCTACAGGCCTTGAGTGTCAAGAGTCCTTACTTGATCTTCCACACGGATAGGGTGTCCCTTTGTACTGACCCTTCTTTCTTGCCCAAGGTAATTTCTGGCTTTTCCATTAACCAATCTATTGACCTGCCGGTTTTCTTCCCTCGGCATTCTAATAGAGAGGAGTACCTTTTGCACCCCCTTGATGTGCATCGGCAGCTTCGTTGTTATTCGGACAGGACTAAATCTTTCAGGAAAACGGATCAAATGTTTGTGCAGATTGGGTAAACCTTTTTCCAAAGTGACTTTTATCCTTTTGGCTTAGAAATGTCATTACCTTTATCTACCAACAGAATAAGCTATCCTTACCTTCCAGAATAAAGGCTCATTATACCAGATCTATGGTTACTTCTGTAGCTTTTCATTCCAGAGCCTCTATGGATGATATAAGTGCAGCAGCAACTTGGACAAGACCTCATAACTTTATACCTCATTACAAATTGTATTTGACCTCCAGGAGATGAGCATCTTTTGGTTCTATGGTGCTCAGGAATGTCCTTCCTTAGGGCCACCTAGGACTCAAGTAGCTGGGGACTTGGTCCTAGCTGTAATCAAAGAACAAAGATTTACAACATCAGATAAAGAAGTTATGTCTTACCATAACGGTCCATCTGTGTTGTAGATCTTTATTCATTCATTACTTCCCGTCCTCCTTCCCCCTACCTGGACTCCTGGTGCACTTTAGGAACTCCTGGTTAGGGTATTTGCTCAGACAGAGTCTCCTACTATCTTTTCTATTACTACATCTTTTATCTAGGGCGGGCAAACTCAGTCTGGAGTAAGTAGGAGTGGGGCATTATGGGTAGGTCTTAGCTGACAGTTTTAGGCTTGTGCGAGCTGGGAACAGCCTTATCGGTTCCGAGGACGGAACCGAGGTCCTAGCTGTAATGAATGAACAAAACACAGATGGAATGTTATGGTAAGACATAACTTCTTTTTCCCACAAACTTTGCAAAGCTTTCTTGAGAGGTACTAACCTGTTAAAACCACCCATTAAACCACCTCTACCCCCACGGAACTTTTAAATTTTGTATTATCCCCTATGATCCTTTCCCCTTTTGTGCCTGCATCATCCTGTGATGTAAAGTTTTTAACCTGGAAGATGATTTTCTTAGTAGCAATCACTTCAGCTAGGCGAGTTTCGGAGGTATAAGTGTTGTCCATCAAACCTCCATATATACTATTCCATAAAGTCAGAGTCTCACTTTGTATGAACCCGTCCTTTCTACCAAAGGTATGTTCAGAATCAAGCTTAAACCAGTCCATAGACTCATCATTTTTTTTTCCTAAATATGGCATTAAGGCAGAATATATGTTACACCAACTAGATGTACACCGGAATTTACGTTTTTGTTTACACAGAACAAAGGACTTTAGGAAGACTGATCAACTGTTGTATCCTTTTCAGACTGCAAGAAAGGTGCCCCAGTAACTAAATTCACTCTGTCCAGGTGGTTGTCAGATTGCATTACATTCACCTACCAGTCTGCAAACAAACAACCTCCAGGCAAAATAATAGCTCATCCTACTAGGGCTATTTCTACCTCTTCTGCTTTTTATGCAAACCTGCCAATTGCTACCATTTGTGCTGCAGCAACATGGGCAAGGCCTCATACTTTTATCACCCACTACAAAGTGGATTTGGCCTCCAGGGACAGAGCCTCTTTTGGGTCCACTGTTCTGAAGAATATTCTCCCATGAGCCACCCAAGAAAGACGGTGCTAAGGATGTGGTCCCATCAGTACAGAATGAAGTCAAGCTAGGACAACATCACATAAATAAGTTATGTACTCACCATAACGTTCCATGTGAGTTGCCCATCTCGCCTTCATTCTTACATCCCACTCTCCTGCCCCCAGCCTTTGGCTCCTGGAGGATAGAGAGGGTTGGCATCTAATAGTTTCTGACCCTCTTCTTGGTATGTAGGTAATAAAAATCTTTGTGTGCTTTTTAGTATGTCAGCAAATAAGATCTGGGGAATTCCCTAGAGCATCATGGGATAGGGAGTAAGCCACGAGCTAGTTGGAGACCTCAAGGTTTTGTAAATGGCAGGGTTCCAAACCCATCAGTACAGAATGAAGGCGAGAAGGACAACTCACATGGAACATTATGGCGAGTACATAACTTCTTTTTTCTTTTTACTAGCAATTGATCTATTACCAGTCCCCACAAAAAACATCTGGACAGTCCACTTTCTGATTACATAATAATTTGCTTTTTATTTTTGTAGCTGTAATTTTTAAGTCTGTTAGATTTTCACATGGTTTTAAATAGTAATTTAGTTTTATAATTACATTCTTAAACCATACCGTTCTATATTTTTCTGTAACATCAGTTTTTATTTTCCACAAACAATATTTTTTCTTGGTAACGTTATTTCTTCGTTTATACACTTTTTTCTCTTTTACTGTTTTTATCATACCCCAGAATTTATCATACTTATATTTATACAGTTGTACTACTAATCTCTCATCTTTTTAATTTGTCCACTTTTTTAACATTTTGAACAAAATTTAATGAAGCAGCATATACCACTGGGTTAATTAACCATAAACCTCCTTCCTGTTTTTTACATACAAAACTACTATTTTTACTAGGTTTAATATAAAACTTCATATACATGAAAAATGTCTGCAATGACTACTGTTGGCAGCATAAATACACTTGCTAAGTATGCTGTTTTTTTCCTGTATGTACTGAATTTATCAAATAAGCCTTTTCTCTGAATGATATTTTATATGCTCTCCAGAAAATACATTTTTTTATTTCTTCTGTTTTTTTTCCCATTGAATTCTACTTCCACCTTTATTCCCAAATGTTATACCTAACACTGAAATTTCATTCATTTTAAAATATATACCCCATATCTTTACTACGTCCTGTAATCTCTTTTAAAGCTATCCTTATCACTTCTAGGCACTCATTTGTGCAAATTATTACTTCTTTTATTCAATTTTTTTTTTTTTTTTTTTTTTGCAGTTATAATGTCATCTGCATATGTTAACAGAACTGGAATTCTTAACCCTTCAGATGTTATATATCACGCCTCCTTCATTCTGTGATTTTTTTTTTCACATACTATCATATTCTTAACTAATGCAAAGAGTACAACTCATTGGACATCCCTGTATTACACCACTTTTCATATGTACCTCTTGCCTTAACCAGCCATTTATAACTGTTTTTACTTTATTATTACTATATGCTAACATATATAATTTCCTAACTTTCTCACTTATATTACATTCTTTCATTGCTACCCATAAGATTTCATGTCCAATTTTATCAAATGCCTTAAGTTCTTCTATCATGATTTTCATTTATTCTTTTCTATTCATAATGTCATCCGCACTTTTTTATCATTAGTAATTCTTGACAACTGTTTCCCTTTATACTGTATGTACCATCTTCCATAATATTTCTCTTTTTAGTTTCAAATCTATTTTGTATTATTTTCATAAAGATCTTTTAATCATTATTATTCATAGGTTCATAGATCAGTATTAGGCCAACTGCCCTTGTGAGCCATTTTAAGCCTAGTCAGTTATACTTTGTGAGACTCAAACCCTGTACTTTGTGTTTGTAAGGCAAACACCTTAACCATTAGGCCACCCCCCCCCCAATTCAATACTATAGGTCTCCCATTTTTGAATTGTCTTCTCTCTTCCTTCTTCCATGTGAATTTAAGTATTTAGCTACATAATTTTTATACATAAAACCATCATTTAACCATTCAACCATTCATTTAAAATCTTTTAAAATATTTTTTTGCCAGTCCCTTAAATTTCTATACATTTCATACCCTATTCTGTCTGGTCATGCAGCTGAATCTATATATGTTAAGTTGTCTATCTCGCCTTCATTCTTGCTGGATGGGTTCGGAGCCGACCTCGGCTCCGACTCGGCCACTCTAAAAGCTCGAGAGTTGGTTCCACCGGCTCGAGGCTCCCCTTATATCCCACAATGCTAGGCGTGAATTACCTCAGATCTCGTTTGCCGCTACTGCGATCGAGGTGTTGTTTTTCTACCGGCTTCAGGTCAGTTGTATTAGATCAGTCTAATAACTTTTAAACCCCTTTTAGCTTAGTTTTTTCTCTGTTTACCCTTAGTGTAGTGGATTTTTATCCTTTCTACCCTTATCCAGCCCCTTTCCCACAAGAACTGATAAGTTCTTTCCTTAGGCCTTCGGGCCCTTCCATCCCTAATAGTGGTGTGTTTGTGTTTTTGTAGGGATTTATATTGTATTTACAAACTAACTAGATTCATTAGTTTTAATTTAGTTTAAACTTATTTCTGATAGTGTAATCGGTGTGTGTGTGTTTTTTGTGTGGTGGTTACACTTTCGGTTCCTTGAAAATGTCCAAGGATTCAAAGGTCTCAGGCTTCAAGAAGTGTGACTCGTGCTGTCAGAAAATGTCTCTGACAGACGGTCACACTTCTTGTGTGTACTGCCTGGGACCTTTACACCTGCAGGACTCTTGTGCTGTGCAGGAAAGAAAAAACAAACTCATTCTAAGGGGTTTTCTTAAGCCTGAAGGTTCCCTAACTGCTACCTCGGGAAAACCTTCCAGGGCTTCTATGACCTCGACTCCAGCTTCTGAGTCGAGGCCTAAGGCTTCGAAACCTTTTGCTACATCGGCTCCGGCTGGAGCCGATGAGTCTTTGACTACAGCTTCTGTGGTTCCCTCGGCTCCGGCTGGAGCCGAGGTATTGGAAATTCCTGGGTCGGCTCCGATCAGACCATCGGAGCCGACATCGAGAAAGAGGTCTAGGTCACCATCCCTTGGCTCCGTTCATTCGGCTCCAGCGTCTCCCTTGCTGTCTGAACGGAGCCATAGGTCTCACTCCTCTAGGTCATCGAGGCTTTCGGATCATGACCTTCAGAGGGTAGTGAGTCGACTTCTAAAGTCCGA
The DNA here is from genome assembly GCF_019279795.1 of Protopterus annectens. Lineage (NCBI taxonomy): Eukaryota > Metazoa > Chordata > Ceratodontiformes > Protopteridae > Protopterus > Protopterus annectens. The sequence goes on from NC_056726.1 coordinate 1,204,689,566, forward strand.
GGCACTGGCCCAAATGCTTCAGAGCCCGACTCATCAGTCGATGCTTCAACCTGTCCCTCTAAATATTCCTCCTCCGACTCCTTTGAGCTCGGAGCCGGGGCGTCTCGGAACCGAGACTGTGGTAGCGTCGGAGCCGATACATTTGTCTTCGGTTCCGTCGTCGGCTCCGATTTCTTCCTTTGAAGAATCTCGGCGCCGGACTTCCCTCGTCGGCTCCGAGGGGGTGAGTGGCATCGGACCCTTGTCCGACCCCGCTCTCCCTCTCGGTGCTTCGGCGCTGGTGAGTTCGGCTCCGACATCGACTCGAGCCATCTCTGTCGGTGCCGAGGGAGGTTCTCAGCTTCTCGGAGCGGGGACCTTTGGCTCTGCCTGACAGGGGTGCGTTCGAGGTCATGCGGAGTGTGTTGGAACCTGGTTCAGCTCCACAGTCGGCTCCGTCCGCCCCTCCCTCTTCGGTGCCTCAGGTTAAGTCTACTCTCTCCCTCATCCCTGACCGCAGAGAGCCAACTCTTCAAGAATCCCCTGTGGGGATTTCATCCTCTTCCGAGACCTCTCCTGATTTGGCAGGGGAGCCCCCTAGGAAGAGAAAGTGTAAGAGGAAACACATAGACTCACCTGAGTCTGTCACCTCTGACACAGATTTAGAGGATTCGAGGGTTCCCCGTTCCCCTTCTGAAGATGTCTCCTTTGCAGACATTCTAGAGATCCTCAAGCAGAGGGGAAATTGGCCAGCCCTTAACCCTTCGGAGGATGAATCTGTGTATCTTGAGGCGTTTGGCTCTCGCCCTTCCACCGCCTGGGTGTCTCCCCCCTTTGACCCCCTCATGCAGGTGGTAGCAAAAGCCTGGACGGCTCCTGACTCAGTGGACCCTACCCCCAGGAGACCTTCAAAGTTTATAACAGCACCAACTGATAAACAATTTCTGACCAAAGGAGTTACTGTGGATGCTATGGTGGTAGCTGCTGCCACCAAGAAGGAACTAGCTGATCCTTCAGTGCCTGTCCATCCCCTAACAAGGAATCTAGGTCTATGGACAGGTACGGAAGCGGATGTTTTCGTCAGCGACCTTTGCTATCGCTCGCTGAACTACCTATGCCATTTCACTCGTCTCCAAAGAGACTTGATCAAGGAAGCGAGTGACATGTTGAAGGATCCTACAGCTGCAGGTTTTCAGGACAAGATGAACCAGCTGACTACCCTGAATTCTATAGCTAACTCCTCCATGCGCCTCCTTTCATATGCGGCTGATGGAGCGAGTAGAGCCGCAGGGACAGGTGTCGCCTTACGCCGGCATGCCTGGATGCGACTATGCAATTTTGCGGACCCCTTTAAAACGTCTTTCACTAACTCCCCGTTTGATGGATCATCTGTCTTTGGTCCTCAAGTGAAAGAAACCTTGACTAGGTGCGAGACGGATGGCAAAACTCTGTCTGCCGTCGGAGTCCGTTTTTCTACTCTTTCTAGACCTTACCCCAAAGGCCAGAAAAGTGGAAAAATGTGGTTCCGCAAACAATCTCAAGGGAATTTGCCTGACGCACAGAGTCGGTTCCCCTCCAGATGCAGAGGAGGGAACAATAATGGTAGACGCCGCCCAGAGGCAGAGGGGTCCAGAGAACCAGGGCAATCGAGAAACCTTTTCCGATAAGCCCTTTCAGCATCCCTGAGGTGTTGCCCGACTGTCCACCTTCGGAGGCAGTCTGGGGAAGATTGTCACTGTACCCAGAAGCCTGGCTATCCCTAACTCAAGACAAGTGGGTACAGTCCATCATTTCGAAGGCTATTCCATTCCCTTCTCGTTCCAAACCAATCAAAGAAATCCCTTCCAGATGTTCCACCCGCTCAAAGGGATCTTGCAGCTTTGGAAATTTCAAAGCTGCTTGCAAAAAGAGCAATTCAGCCAGTTCCAGCCGACCAGCAAGGATCCGGAATCTACTCCAGGTTCTTTTTAGTTCCAAAGAAAACAGGGGACTGGAGACCAATTTTGGATCTCAGTATCTTGAACAAGTCTGTCAAGAAAACAAGATTTCGGATGGTCACGCTACAGTCCATCCTTCCCCTATTGGGAAAGGAAAACTGGATGTGCTCTATAGATCTTCAGGATGCGTACTATCATATAAAAATGAACAGACACTCCAGAAGATTCCTCCGCTTCAGGCTGGGAACCAGTCATTTTCAATTCAGAGCCCTGCCCTCTGGACTCACCACTGCCCCCCGGGTGTTTACCAAATGCATGGCAGTGGTAGCTTCTCACCTGAGACGTCAAGGATTCCAGGTGTTTCCATATTTGGACGACTGGCTCCTCACAGCTCCCACCAAGCATCTTCTTCTAATGGCCAGAGACTACACCTTTCGCATTTGTCAAAAGTTAGGCATCTCAATAAATTGCGAAAAGTCTATTTTGTCGCCTTGTCGTGCTATTACCTTCATAGGCGCAAATCTAGACACAGTCAACATGACTGCGAGACTAACAGATCAGAGAATAACAGACATACGCAAACTAGTCTCGCTTCTCTACAGCAGCAACAGAGTCAAGGCCAGGTTAGTTCTGAAAGTATTGGGGATTATGGCGGCTGCCATACCTCTGCTTCCATTAGCCAGATTCCACATGAGAATCCTTCAATAGATGCTCTTCACACAATGGTCATACCAGCAACTTCTGATGTCCCACACCATTATGATTACGCAAACATGCAAGAATCATCTTCTGTGGTGGATGTCTTCCCCTCAGCTCTTCTTGGGAAGACCCTTTGTTCCTTCCCCTCCGGTTGCTACTCTGACAACGGACGCCTCCCTGATCGGGTGGGGGGGGCATTATCAGGGCAGAACTGTCCAGGGCATATGGCGACCAGACGAATGCCACTTGCATATAAATGTTCTAGAGATGAGAGCAGTGCTTTTAGCGTTGCAAGCCCTTCAAGACTCTCTTCCCCTGGGAACGATAGCAATCCAGACGGACAATATGTCTGTAGTGTGGTATATCAACAAACAAGGCGGAACCAGGTCCTATCCCCTATGTCGAGAAGCACTCAGACTGTGGCAATGGGCGATTTCTTCTCAGCGTTTTCTGATAGCAACGCACATCCCCGGGAAGTCCAATCAAATCACGGACAAGTTGAGCAGGGCTATCCTCATGCCTCACGAGTGGTCTCTGAAAGATTCTATTGCGAGAAAAAATTTTCTCAAGTGGGGTCAGCCTTGCTGCGACCTTTTTGCTACTCCCCAAAACAGCAAGTGCAGAGATTATTTCACCCTATTCCCGTTGCCAGGCCAGCCCAGCAGAGACGCTCTAGTCCAAGTTTGGCCCCGGGGACTTCTGTATGCATTTCCTCCCTTCCCACTAATCTCACAAGTGATGCAGAAAGCTATCGCTCAGAAGGCCTTATTGATCCTCATTGCTCCTTATTGGCCTCGACAAGTGTGGTTCCCCTTTCTACATCAATTTCTGTTGGAGCAACCTTGGCATCTGGACCTAGTTCCAGATCTTTTGATCCATCAGTCGGGTCAGTTACATCGCTCCCTCCCCTCTCTGAACCTCACTGCTTGGTTCCTCCAATTCCTACCCTAGCCAGGCTTCCTCAAATATCTCACACCGTTCGAGATATTTTAATAGCTTCACATAAATCTTCCACTCGGAAAATTTATCTTAGTAAGTGGAAACGTTTTGCCTATTGGGCTCAAGGAAGGAACTTAGATCCTTTCACTGCTCCCATCCATATGGTTCTTGATTTTCTAGCTGAACTCTTTCATGCAGGTTCATCTCCTTTTACTCTCAAAGTTCAATTGGCAGCTATATCTAATTTTCATGTGGGCATTTCAGAGTCTGCCATCATGTCCCACAAGCTTTGCAAAGCCTTTTTGAAGGGAGTTTTTCTACTCAGACCTCCTATAAGAAATCCTCCTCCTCCTTGGGACCTTAATTTAGTGCTCAGTTCTTTGATTATTCCCCCTTTCGAACCTGCAGCTTCCTGTTCATTAAAATTGCTATCATGGAAGACTCTCTTTCTGGTAGCTATTACTTCAGCTAGAAGAGTTTCAGAACTTCATGCACTCAGCTGTCGACCTCCTTATCTGTTGTTCCATAAGGACAGGGTATCCTTACGAACCAACCCGTCTTTTTTACCTAAAATAGCCTCTGCGTCTAACCTAAATCAAAGCATTGACCTCCCTGTGTTTTTTCCAGAATATTCTAATAGGTCTGAACAAAAATTGCATTGGCTAGATGTTCATTGTCAGTTAAGGTACTGTTTGGATAGGACCAAACAATTCAGAAAATCTGACCAGCTGTTTGTCTCTTACGCAGAAGGCAGAAAGGGACTTTCTGTTTCCAAGGTATCACTATCTAGATGGCTAACATCTCTGATTTCCATTGTTTATGAAATTAGACACCAAAAGCTGCCTAACAAACCTAAGGCCCATTCCACCAGAGCTTTGGCTACTTCTATAGCCTTCCAAGACAGACTGCCTATTGACACCATTTGTGCAGTGGCTACTTGGGCTACTCCTCACACTTTCATTTCACATTATAAGTTGGATTTAGCTTCTAGGCATAGAGCTAATTTTGGTACCACTGTTCTCAAGAGTCTGTTCCGTTAGGCCACCCGGGACAAGGTGCTAGGGACGCGGTCCCATCCAGCAAGAATGAAGGCGAGATAGACAACTTAACATATAGAAGTTATGTTCTTACCATAACGTTCCATGTTAGTTGTCTTCTTCTCGCCTTCTTTCTTCGTCCCTCCTTCCCCCTGGCCTGGACAGACCTAGAGGAGTTTGATTGTGACCTCTCTTTCTACCACCTCTTTGCTATAGGTATATGCTCTGCTGTGCATATTTTCCTAGATCAGGCTTTAGGTCACCTTTCCTCTTCCCCCTTGTTTATAGAGGTGGACTCTCTTTTTCCAGTTTTTCTGGTTGTATTATTAGCTGGGCCTAGCTCACAAACGAGATCTGAGGTAATTCACGCCTAGCATTGTGGGATATAAGGGGAGCCTCGAGCCGGTGGAACCAACTCTCGAGCTTTTAGAGTGGCCGAGTCGGAGCCGAGGTCGGCTCCGAACCCATCCAGCAAGAAAGAAGGCGAGAAGAAGACAACTAACATGGAACGTTATGGTAAGAACATAACTTCTATTTACTTTTCCTAATACTTATCTGTCATATTTAAAGAAATCTCCTTTTCCAACTCTTCCCTTTTTTTGTTAACGTTTTTACTTTCCATGTTTTTTCGCTGTCTTCTTTTTTTTTTTCTTTAAGCATTTCTTGTAAATATTGCACTACAGTATTGATAATCGTTCCTGAGTTCTTTCTAGTTCTCCTTTTTTATTTCTCTTATTACACTACCATCTTCCTTTACTAGTCTGTATAAATAACTTGATACATCTTCACCTTTTCCTTGTAAAAAAATAATATTGCTTACATAACCCTTCCTTTGCTTCTTCTTGATTTCTTTCATATAATTCTTTTTCTTTGTCAAAGTACTTTCTATCATTGTGTTCTAAATCTTCCAATGCATCGATGTCCTTCATGGATGCATCTGCAGTCATAACAAGTGGGTTGTCCTGTCGTCAGGCAGCCCTTCAGTCGGCCGGATTCCAAAGTCCGGGTCCGGCTTCGGCTGATGTCGCACTCCACCCGACATCACTGTTGGTCTTCGGGTATAAAGGCACCAGCCGACGCCATTTTCCTCAGTCTTTCTTGCCGCGTGGCGCCCGAAGCAGAAGCTGTTCGCAAGTGCCGGTCGGTCGGATCCAGAGATTACTTCTACCGAATACTACTTCGAAGACTTCTAAAGCTAAGTACCCGTTGGGGACTCTTTCTTGCCTCAGCCGATGTCAGAAAAAGTTAACAATTGTTTAAACTGTGGGAAACAAATACCTCATAAAGATTTCCACTCTTACTGTCTGCCTTGTTTAGGCCCAGCCCACGACGTAGCAGCCTGTTCGCCTGTGCTTCTTTCAACCGACGAACGCTTAGGCGTCGGTCGGAGTTTGCAGAACAGTTTTTCGGTTCTGATTTTGCGTACATTATGCCGCCGGATCCTCCGACTACCCAATCTAGCAAAACGCAAAGATAAAGACCGACACTCGCGGTCCGCGGTTTCGGCGAAACCATGGTCAAACAAACGCGAGTGTCCGGTTTCGGCGAAACCGAGAAAACTGAACAAAGTACAGCTGAGCCTATTCCTACAACCGAGGCCCCTGCTACAACTCTTGAAACGACTTCACAAATTTTACCCACTCACGGTGGTTGACTTATCAGACACCATCCCTTGGATGTTTCTACCCCAGCACGTGGTGCTGCTAGGCCTCCAGCAGCCATGTCCATTAAGGCCTTCGCCAGGGCTAAAGCAGCCAAGACTACTAAAACAGTGCCTGTTAAACCACCCACATCCAGGCCCTCTTCTAGTTCTCAAATGCTAACTTTGGCAGAAGATTTAATTTCTTTAATTAGAGGATCTCAATCTCACCCAGACAGGGCCTCTCAGCCCCAGAGAAGAGACCTAGGGCAGAGCCCCGAGCCAGTGTCCTCTGATGATTCTGCTGATGAATCAGACATAACTGACCAGCCAGAGGCTCCTTCTCCAATTTTGAAGATTCTGATGCTGAAGAATCCATCCCAGCTGCTTCCCCACCAGAAGAATTCTCCTTTGGGGAAACCTTGCATGCCATGCGAGAACAGTTTCAATGGCAGCAACAGGATTTTTCAGACTCCAGAAAAGACTTAGGACTTTTCTGCACCTCCCACAGCACAGGCCCTTAGCTATACCCCTGTTCTCTCTGTGGTGGATGATGCTTTCAATGATGTTTGTTCCGCTCCAGATTCTTTACCCCCAGCCCCTGCCAAACCAGACAGATTTTACAGGGTGCCAGATACTCATCACCACCTTTACAAGGCTCCACTTGCAGACCCAGAAACTATATCCCAGGGCCCCAAGGCAGTAGCGCGACCATAGCTAAAACCCTATTCCTTCTGAAAGGGAAGCAAGGTCATTAGACAGATGGGGTAAAAGGTCTACACTTCAGCTACTCTCTCAGCTAGAGCTTTAAACTGTCAGTTTCACATGATACAATACCAAGAGTTTATTCTGGATCAGTTAACTAAAAACTAACCACTGATGAATCTCTTGATAAGAAATATGTATTAGAGATGGTAAATAACATACAACAGGTTAGCAACCATTCCTTAAAATGTGGCTATGATGCACTGGAGGCTTCATTTAGATCAGCCATGACAGGCACAGTGATAAGAAGGCATGCATGGCTAAAGGAACAAGCTTTACCGGATCATGTTAAAGCTAAGTTGCTAGATGCTCCTATGGACAAGACAAGTTTGTTTGGTACATCTGCCCAGCAGGTTATGAAGAAAATGGAAGAAAAGGCAAAATCTGTTCAAACTGTTAAAGATTTCTTGCAGGTTCAACCCCAAGGTTTAGCAGGAACTGGCCTGCCAAAATTGGTCCTTTCCTGACTCCACAAAATTTCAAAGGGGCAGGAATAGGCGTTCCAGAGGCAGAAACCAATCCAGAGGAGGTGCCTACAGAGGAAGACAGTGGCAAGGTAACAACAGAGGCACAGACACAGCCACTGCCACTACATCAACACAACCACAGTGACTTAACCCTAAATCCGCCTACCAGGGAACAAATAGCAGCTCCTCTAGGCGGAAAGTTAACCTTATTTTCAAAGAACTGGCACTACATAACAAAGGACAAGTGGATTTTACAAACCATAGATCAAGGTTACCGGTTTCACTTCCACACTTTTCCAGTCAAAAGAGGAATGCCAAATCTACCTCCAAATCAAAAAACAGAGGCTCTACCAGATAATGGAGTTAGCAAACATGAGAGCTGTGGAAAGAGTGCCAACAGCAGAGCAAGGAAAGGGGTTCTACTCTAGACTATTCCTAGTTCCAAGAAAGGAAAGAAGTTGGAGACCAATTCTCGACCTGTCCACCTTAAATACATACATCATTGTCCCAAAATTCAAAATGCTGACCCTACAGCAACTTCTTCCCATGCTGGGCAAGGAGTCTTGGCTGGTAACTCTAGATCTCAAGGAGGCATACCTGCACGTCCCCATTCGACCAATCTGCAGAAGATACCTCAGATTTCTTGCAGGATCAGAGCACTATCAATTCTCAGCATTGCCTTTTGGCTTATCTACTGCGCCCAGAGTATTCACAAAATGCCTGGCATCAGTAATCGCCCATTGCAGACTTCAGGGAATTCAAATTTACCCATACCTGGACGACTGCCTGCTACAAGGGGACAACAAAAGCAAGCTGACAACAGATTTACAAAGGGTCATTTACTTGCTACAAGCACTGGGATACACAGTCAATTTACAAAAGTCAAGGCTGATACCATCCCAAACAAGGACATTCTTGGGCTGAATTGGACACAGTAAAACAAATGGCATTCCTGACTACAGAAAACAAAAGAACTCCCTCTATACTTCTTGGCACTAACAAAACTGAACAAGTTAACAGCAAGAAAAGTACTGCAGGCCTTGGGCTTCATGGCATCATGCATAATCTTGGTTCCATTTGCCAGACTACATATGAGAAAACTACAGTGGTACCTAAAGAATTTATGGTCCCAACACAGACACAGTCTAGAAACAGAAATCCCACTAATTCCATGCTTAAAACAGGAGTTCCTATGGTGGGCTCAGGCATGCCAGTCAAACCCAGGCCTACCCTTTCGCAGATGTCAAGCAAGCCAGACCATCACAACAGACGCTTCAGACCTAGGATGGGGGCCCACATGCTGGACAAATGCGTGCAAGGATTGTGGACACAGGATCAACTTCAACTGCACATCAACCTAAAAGAAATGCTGGCAGTAAAACTGGCAATCCAAAAGTTCAAACCATTTCTCAAAGAGGGCCAGTTGATGATAAGGACAGACAACACCACAGTCATGTGGTACATCAACAAACAGGGAGGCACTCATTCATACCCCTATGCAGAATGACCTTGGAGCTGTGGACCCTGGCACTCAGCTACAACATCCAGTTACAGGCAATATTTGTACCAGGGAAAGACAATACCCTAGCAGACATATTAAGCAGAACCACTTCGGATGCCCACGAATGGAAGCTTCACCCGGACATCTTCAAGACCATCTCAAAGAAATGGGGAATGCCACAGATAGACCTATTCGCATCACCTCTCAATCACCAGCTCAAAAAATTCTGCACAAGGACATTCCACCCATTAGCATGGAAAGTGGATTCGCTCTCTTTCAACTGGAAAGGCCTAACAGCATATGCATTCCCGCCTCTTCCTTTGATACACAAGGTACTATTGAAAATCAAGGAAGAACGTCCAAGGATAATCCTGATAGCTCCAAACTGGCCAAGACAACACTGGTACCCACTACTGAGGAGCATGTCTCGGAACAATATGTGGACAATTCCCCTGATGCCCTTGATGTTAACACAGAACAACTACAGCATCATACATCCAAACCTAAAAACCTTGCAACTGACTGCATGGAACATCACATAACAGCAGCTATTCCAGAACTTTCCCAAAGAGTTAAAGACATTATTCTTGAAGCACGCAGACCTTCAACAAGAAGGAACTATGCTGGAAAATGGAAAAGGTTTGTCATCTGGAGTACGGAAAGAGGAAAAGATGTGTCAAACATAGATATGCCTAACATTCTGGAGTATCTGGCGAACTTCTTCATTCAGGCCTGTCCTACTCCTCCATCAAGATACATGCATCAGCTATTTCAGCAGAATACAGCTTTGATACACCTGTTTTTTCGCACCCTTTGCTCAGGCAATTCCTCAGAGGAATCAAGAATGTAAAACCTCCAAGGAAACCACCATTACCAGATTGGGATTTAAACTTTGTGCTAGAAAAGTTGACACTAGCACCCTTTGAACCAGCAGCAACAGCAGACCTACAACACCTGTCATGGAAAACTGCTTTCCTACTGGCAATCACTTCAGCAAGGAGGGTTTCAGAACTACAGGCCTTAATGGCAGTGCAACCCTTCCTAATCTTCCACCAAGATAGAGTGTCCATGAGGACTAATCCTACATTTATGCCTAAGGTGGTATCCAGGCTGTCTTTAAACCAAGCAATCCACCTACCTACCTTCTTTCCCAACCCACAAAACAGAGGGGAAAGAATACTGCATACCTTGGATGTACATAGACAGCTACGCTACTACTTGGACAGAACAAAAAATAGCAGAAAGACTGACCAACTTTTTGTAGCCTATGCAACAGGAAGGGAAGGAAAAGCTATTTCCAAACAGACAATCTCCAAATGGATAGGAAATTGCATACGATTCTGTTACTCCTTCCATGGAAAACCAATTCCACAGAACATAAGACCTCATTCTACAAGGGCAACAGCCACTACCACAACCTTCTTACGAGGAGTGGCAACCAAAGACATTATTGAGGCGGCTACTTGGACCTCCGTGCATACATTTGCCAAGCATTATAATTTGCCTCTATATTCCAGATCCCGAGCAGGGTTTGCCACTGCTGTACTGCAAGGGATCCTAAACACACCATAATCTATTTTTATCCTCCTCCCTAGTTGGCTATGGTATTCTACCCACTTGTTATGACTGCAGATGCATCCATGAAGGACATAGTACAGTTTTGTACCTACCATAAATGTAGATGTCGAACTGGATAGCATCTGCAGTCAGGATTACCCTCCTCCATCCCTCTGTGGTACTCCTAGGGTGTTTACCCTTCTAATAGCTAGCTGTTGGGGGGGAGTCTTTTATGGTGTATTTGTTTGTGTATATGTACATACATGCTTATTGTTGTGTTTACCTCTATCTATTTGGAAACATTGGCATCTATCCAAATTTTAGCCTACAAGAGGGCTACTGGCATCTGGGGCAAGAAACACTGAGGAAAATGGCGTCGGCTGATGCCTTTATACCCGAAGACCAACAGTGATGACGTCGGGTGGAGTGCGACATCAGCCGAAGCCGGACCCGGACTTTGGAATCCGGCCGACTGAAGGGCTGCCTGACGACAGGACAACCCACTTGTTATGACTGCAGATGCTATCCAGTTCGGACATCTACATTTATGGTAGGTACAAAACTGTACTTTATATCTTCTTTTATAGTTTTCTTTCTCTGCTCTTCTCTCATCATATTGCCATTGCAAAAACATTTTTTATATTTTTCCTAAGGTATCATCCACCATTCAGACCAAGTCTTATAAGATATTCTCATAGTAAAATGATCTTTCATAACTGTATTACTAATCTCTTTCCTTCTTCATTTCATGCTTTCTCATTCATCCTTTTTATTCCTTTGCCTATTTTTATATATTCTTTGTTTTCTTTTATCTCTAACCATATTGAAAAATTATCAGAAAAATTATGTTTCAATTATGTCCCCTTATCCTATAAAATAATCTTTCAGTTGTACACATATCCCTTTTGTAAGTCCATGATTTTTTGTCCCAGAGTTTTAATTTACCACATTTTATAACTTCTATTGTTTTTGTTATATAATTTATTTTCTTTTTCCTCTTAAATCACAAAGTCTCCTGTTAGTATAGTTTTCATATTTATCACTACATGGTCAAAATTCTGATGAAATAAACTTTCCCTTTCTTTACAATTAGTATAGGCATACAATGCTATAATTCTGTGTATTTGTTCTTTCCATTTTAAATCTGCAGTGGTTAATCATCCCATTGTTGCTGTATTTACATCTAATATCTTTACTGTATTTCTACAGAGTACAGCTGTTCCAGAACATCTCCCAAATTTTATATTATCTTTCCTCCCCATAGTTTCTTTGTTAGTAATCTTTCCGCATTTGTTAAAAATCTTGTGTCTTCAATTATAAGTACATCTATATCACATGCATTACACCACTCCAAAATCCACATTCATCTTACTGGATTCTTAATAGAGTTCACATTTACAGGAAGCACTTTAAATTTTTCATATCTGATGTTAATTTTCTTTCCATTCATCACTGATTGGTTTGGTTCCAATTCCTCGGAACCGAGTCAGCCTTTTTTTACCAAGCTCGCACCAGCCAAAAAACTCTCGAGCTAAGTCTCTACCCAGAATGCCCTTCTCCCTGTTACCTCAGATCTCCTTTGCGTGGAGTTGTAAAACCGCGTTTCAGCCAAGCTCTCAGCTAAGTCGAACTTTATTTAATAGTTATGTGGAAAATTTTCTATATCTGCTTTTTTTATTGAGAGAATAGTATTTCTAATGTGTTTTCGTCTGTCTGATCTTCTTTTTTCCTTCTCTACTCTACCCGTTATTACCGCTTGTAAACTTTTAAGTACCATTGTTCTTACGGCCTTTCCTCCCTTACCCTTGTGGTATTCCTTCAATGCCATTGCTGGTATTGTCTTTCCTGGTTAATCTGTTAGCTTTGTTTTTAGTAAGGTGTTTTTCTTTCTTCTCTACATATCACTGTATTGATATAGTTGTGACTTCCTTGAACAGTGTTTGACTAATTGGATTATACTGTTGGCTGTAGTGTTTCTTTATCAAGATGTCGGAGAAGAAGGGTACTTCAGGTTTTAAGCATTGTACTTCATGTAATGGCAAGTTACTTAATAGCGATTCTCACAATGACTGTGTATACTGTTTGGGAGTGCCCCACCTTTCAGTGCAGCCTCTATGTGACATTTGTCAGAGTTTCAGCCAGTGCACTCTTAATGAGCACAAAAATAAACTGATTCTGAAGGGGTTACTCAAGTCTCCCTTTTGAGAGGCCATTTCTGCAATGGAGGTCTCAACCCCTCCTACTAAAGACAAAAAGAGGTCCCACTCGGTTCCCTCCTCACCATCGGGTGATCAGGGCAAGCCTGTGAAAACAAAGGTCCCAAAGTTGTCTTCAGAGCATAAATCTGCCTCTACGGCTCCGCCTTCCTCGGCTCCGAGCATCTCGAAACCTTCGATACTGGTGCCAGTTTTGGCACTGGTCCTGCCTCCAGCACTGATTATAGACCTTACTATGCCTGTTTTGACTTCAGCACCTGAGGCCACTTCGGCTCAGGGCACATCTTCGACTACTTCGTCAGTTACCATTTTGGAACCAGCCGTTTTGGCTCCGAGTGCCACTTCGGCACAGAGCGTTTTACCGACTTCACTGGATTTGACCCCTTTACTCCCAGTCTCGATGCCGGCAGACCTTGCACCACGGATGCGATACCCCTCTTCCGTAGATCTGTTTCTAGGCCAAGCATATAACCCCTTTACTGAACGTCCTGACTCTCCGTCCAGAGTATCCAATATATTCACCAGAACGTGGGTCCTTTGGACCAGCTGTTGTTAGCCAGGGGGAGACCCATCCACCTGCAGGACTTGGGTCGACTTATCCACGGACACCATCTTACACTCCTCCTTTGACTATCTCGGTTCCAAAGCCTTCTGCTCTGACATCCTTCTTAGAACTCATCACCTCGGTGCCTACAGTGCATCTCACTCCGGCTCCGAGTTTGTCCCTTTGGTCTTCAGTTCTTGCAGAACCGGTCCTTCCTCAATCTGGGGATTGGGGGACGAGTGCTTCAGCCCATGGCACGGAGCCGTCTTTCTCCTCGGTTTCATCCTCAGCACCGATAGCCTCGTCCACACTGATTCTGGTTGAGGCTTCAATTGTGGGGGCAGGCTCTTTGGAACTGGGATGTCTTTCTCAGTTCCAGGCTCCCATCCCTCTTTGGGCGGGCCTGCCTTCCACACAATAGAGAGGGCTCTTGCTTCTGGCAGCACTCCTTTGATATCGGGACCCCAGTTTTCACCCCCTGAGCTAGAGCTGTCACAGGCCATCTCCCCAGGACACCGAGCAGAGAAGCAGCAGGGACACCCTTGTTCAGGGTACCCTGTTTTCTGAGTCCTCCTCAGAGACCCCCACTGAGGAGCCCCCTCGAAAGAGAACGTGCAAGAGGAATCATGTGGACTCACCCAAGGAGTCCTTAACTGAAGACATGGATTACAGTGATAGTGAAGGGTCCCCGCGGTCACCTGCTGATGATGTCTCCTTCGGAGACATCCTGGAAATGCTTAAACAGAGAGGTGACTGGAAGCCCTCCAACCCTTCATCTGAGGAGCTCGTGTTCCTGCAGGTTTTCAGCGCCTGGCCTTATACCTCTTGGGTGACCCTGCCTGTCGGCGAGCTCATCCAGCCCATCGTGCAGCGAGCTTGGAAGAACCCTGATTCCATTGAGGCGATCCCTCGGAGACTGGACAAAATTCTTTTCCCTCCTGAGGAGAACCCGCATTGGTCCAAATAGTTGCAATGCTGATACTATGGTGGTGGTGGCAGCCATGTAAAAGGACTTGGCTGAGGAAAGTCCCGCTGTTCATCCACCCAACAGGGAGTCCCAGGCTGTGGACAGACTTGGGAAGCATGTTTTTGCATCAGGGACCTTTGCTATATGGTCCCTGAACTATTTGGCACATTTTACAAGGCTCCAGAGGGGCTTGATCTCCAAACTCTTTGGGACGCTCGCAGAACAGTTGTTTGACGAGGTCAGGGACAAAGTGGCCTTGCAGCTCGCAACCCTGGAATCGATATCCAACTTGCCCATGAGGTTGCTTTCACATGCAACTGAAGGGGCGGCTAGAGCGGCAGGTTCAGCCATTGTCATGAGGCATCATGCCTGGATGCGCATTTGTGACCTCGCAGACCCCTTCAAGTCTTCCTTTCTGAATATTCCTATTGAAGCTTTGTCCCTTTTTGGCTCCAAAGTGAAGGATATGCTAGCCAGGTGCGAGCAAGCTGGAAAGACCCTGTCTGCCATAGGCCTACATTTTTCCAGTCCTCAACATACCTTCTCCAGGAATCAGAGGAGTGGAAAGTTGGAGCACAAAATATCTCAGGGCCCTTTCCATGCCTCACGTGGTGATGATACCCCCAGGGGCAGAGGGGGGTAAGAGTTCTGGAAGACACCCCTACAGAGGCAGAGGGGATCCACATAACCAAGGCACCAGGGATTCCTTCTCTGGACAGCCTTACTAGCGCTCCTAAGGAGCAGCCCAATTGCTTACCTCTGGAAGCATTCGGGGGTTGTTTCTCTCTGCACCAAGCTACCTGGCAGTCCATTACCACCGATCCGTGAGTGCAGAGTGTCATCACCAGAGGTTATACCATTCCCCTTTCTTGTCAGCCAAACCTTACAAGAAAACTTCCCGACATTCCACCCAGTCAGAAGGAAGAAGCAGCTTCAGAGATAGCTGTCTCAAAAAAGAGTCACCCAACCAGTCACACCAGACCAGCGTGGATCTGGATTTTACTCAAGATTCTTTTTGGTGCCAAAAAAGACAGGGGACTGGAGACCCATTTTGGATCTCAGAAGCTTAAACAAGTGTGTCACCCAAACCAAATTCCAGATGGTCACGGTTCAGTCCATTCTTCCCTTTTTAAGAGAAGGTGATTGGATGTGCTCGATAGCTCTCTGGGATGTGTGTTACCACATAAAGATGGACAAATGCTCCAGGAGTTTCCTTCGCTTCTGGCTAGGGGACAGTCATTATCAATTTCATGCACTGCCGTTCGGTCTCTCTTCAGCCCCCAGAGTTTTCACGAAATGCATGGCAGTGGTGACAGCTCACTTGAGACTGCAAGGATTCCGGGTGTTTACATATTTGGATGACTTGCTCCTTACCACCCCCACCAAGCATCTTCTGGTAACAGCACTGCGTTATACTCTTTCTCTGGCAAAATTGTTGGGAATAATGATACATTGGGAGAAGTCAAACCTTACTCCTACACAACAAATACGAGTTCACAGGAGCAGTGTTCAATACTCAGTCCTGTCTAGTATCACTCCCAATTCACAGACTCCACTGATTGAGGCTTCAGCTCCGAGTGATACTCTGTCTAACAAAAGTCTCAGCAAGGGAAGTTGTTCAGGCCCTAGGTTCAATGGCAGCTTCAATCCTGATAGTGCCTCTAGCAAGGCTACGTATGTGGATCCTGCAATGGCTCCTTTTTTGTCAATGGTTCCCAAACTGTCACCCCCTCAATTACCATATTCGAATAACTAACTTCTGCAAACAGGATCTCCTTTGGTGGACGAGGCCAGAAGTAGAACTTTGGAGTCACCCATTTCAGTCCCCGCAGCCCAGAGCCATTGTGACCATGGACGCTTCCCCGATCAGGTGGGGGGAGGCCATTTCAGGGGAAAGACAGTCCAAGGCACATGGTCCACCTCAGAGGCCCACCTGCATATCATGTTCTGGAACTGAGAGCTGTGCGGTTAGCATTGCAGGCCTTTCATTCGGCTCTCCCTTCCGGAACCATTCCGATTCAGTCAGACTATGTCAGTGGTCTGGTATATCAACAAGCAAAGAGGAACCAAGTCCTACCCCCTGTGTCGAGAAGCCATGAGAATTTGGCAGTGGGTGTTAGCTTCCAATTGCTTTCTGATAGCAACACATATCCTGGGGAGCTCCAACGTGATTGTGGACAAATTGAGCAGATGCATTCTCATGCCTCACGAGTGGTCTCTCAACCCCGAGGTGGCGACAGAAATCTTCAGTCACTGGGGCCAGCTTTGCTGCGACCTTTTCATCTCCCCATCGAACAATGAGTGCAGTAGCTGTTTCACCCTACTTCCCCCGGAGGGGGAGTCACCAAGGAACTCTGTAATCCACGATTGGCCCACAGAACTTCTTTACACTTATCCTCACATCCCCCTGATTCCACAATTTCTAAAGAATGCTCTTCAGTTGAGTTGCAAGGTGATCCTCATAGCTCCATTCTGGCCTCAACAAGTTTGGTTCCCCTTCCTTTGGCCTCACCTAGTATACCCACTTGGTTTCTGAACCCTCTACCAGATCTAATTACCCACCCCTAAGGGTTGAGTGACCCAAATCTGTCCAGTCTCAAGCTGACAGCTTGGTTTCTCCACTTCCACTAGTCGCCAGGCAAGCTAATCTTTCCTCGCCTGTTCGAGACATAATTCTGGTCTCTCATAAACCATCCACCAGAAGACTATATCAGGATAAGTGGAAAAGATTCTCCATCTGGGCCAAGGATAACATGCTAGACCCGTAACTGCAGTGCTTCAATACCTGGCTAAGTTTTTTGATAATTGAGCCTCTGCCTCTACCGTACGAGTACATCTAGTGGCAATTTCTAATTTCCACAGTGGTATAGATGGCACCCCTCTTATCTCTTTACACCTTTGCAAAGCCTTCTTCAAGGGGACCTGTCATATCAGGCCTCCTGTCAGACAGCCCTTGGAACCATGGAGCCTCACTTTAGTCCTTCAGTCTTTGAGTCAAAAACCTTTTGAACCTACTGCCAGAAGGGTCTCGGAGTTGCAGGCATTGTGTATAAAGACACCCTATCTGGTCTTTCATAAAGACAGAGTATTCAGATGAATACATCCTTCCTTCCCAAAGTTGTTTCTAAATTCTCCATAAACCAGACCATTGATCTGCCAGTGTTCTTTTCAAATTTAGCCAGTAGAGGACAGTACTGCCTTCACCCCTTAGATGTACATAGACAGTTGAGATTTTACCTAGACAGGACCAAACCTATCCGTAAATCTGAACAGCTTTTCATTTCCTTTTCTGGGCCCAGAATGGGAGACGCTGTTTCCAAGGTTACATTATCAAAATGGCTAAGAGACTGCATACGTTTCATCTATTCTCTCAGTAATGAACCTATGCCAAAAGTTAAAGCTCACTCCACTAGATCTATGGCAACATCTGTAGCTTTCCATTCCAGGGCTTCCATGGATGATATCTGCGCAGCAGCTACTTGGGCTAAACCTCATACCTTTATCAATCATTACAGATTGGACTTGGTCTCCAGAGAGAGAGAGCTGTCTTCGGCTCAGTGGTACTCAGGAATGTTCTTCCATAAGGGATGCCCATGGACCTCAAGGTAGCTTGGAATTCTGTCCCATCAGTAATGAATGGAAAGAAGATTAACATCAGATAAAGAAGTTATGTCTTACCATAACATTCCATCTGTGTTTATCTTCTTTCATTCATCACTGGGGATGCTTTGGGTCTAAGTGGTGTCCTAGGGTATTTGCGCAGAAGTGGGCTTGGCTTTACTTCTTTTTCTCTAGCAAACTCGATCTTAGGTAACAGGGAGAATGGCATTCTGGGTAGAGACTTAGCTCTAGAGTTTTTTGGCTGGCGCAAGCTTGGTAAAAAAGGTCGACTCAGTTCCGAAGGCTTGGAACTGAACCCATCAGTGATGAATGAAAGAAGATAAACAACACATATGGAATGTTATGGTAAGACATAACTTCCTTTTTTCCCTTTTCCTTAGATTCATGGTTTCATAACTTCATAGCTGATTACTAGGCTAGCTTTCGTAATAGGCCCATTCTAAAGCTAGCCACTGTTCCTTCCTTGGCAAGGTGAATGTGTATCAGATTTCTGAACAGAAGATGTGACTAAACAACTCCCACACAAGGAAGCCTCAAGTGACTGAATCAACTGGAGATGTCTTAATTCTCGGCCAGAACTATTTGTCTGTGATATTTTTATGTCTGCCTTTATATTGGCGGTGCTTACATGTTTATGGGCAATTTATTTATTTATTTATTTATTTATATTTGTTGACCGAGAGTGTCCAACTGGACGTAGGTTCATTTTCAGCGGAGGCCCCGGGAGAAAAGCATGTTCAGGAAGCTGCTGTATGTAAAGCTTCGGAGTTGCAGGTTGCGGAGCTGTGACTTTCGTAGGCATGCAGGATATTCTGCATGAGATTGGACTTTTAAATAATATTGACTAACCTTCAGAAGTATAAGGGTAGAGGATGGCAGACCACATGATAGCCATGAATCATGGGCAATTTTCCGAGGGAGCTAACGTTCTTCAACATCACCCAGCTCACAGAATGGGAATGGGGCAGTTTCTTAGCCCCCACCATCAGCAATAGCATACTTTCAATGGGTTAATAGGTGATCACCTACAGTATGGAAGTGGAAATCTGAACTCTAGCAACAGCGGAATCAGACATGCCTTGGGGCCAGGAAATTTGAATGGAGGGCAGCACCCACCGTATAGCCTCCCTCCCAGTGCTAGATTTAGTATTTCTCAATTCATGTCGCCCCCTGTTGGCAGTAACCAAGGAAGGAGTCTACTGTCAGCCAGCATGCAGCTCCAGAAGCTGAACACTCAGTATTTCAACCACCACCCATTTCAGCACAACAGCCCGTACATGCCGGACGTGCACCCTGCCAGTCACCCTATAAGTGGCACAAATCAACAGCAGTCGCCCTTTAGAGACTCCTATCCCAAGCACAGCTGTAGCCTGCCACCTGCTGGCCACAGCAATCACCACCCTAGCGGGCACAATCACCATGCCGTCCCCGCGGCAGCCGCAGCCATGCTACCTGTCCCTCTCAATGTCATTGATACAGATTTCATAGACGAGGAGGTGCTGATGTCCTTGGTTGCCAAAATGGGCTTGGACCGCATTAAGGAACTGCCAGAGCTGTGGCTGGTTCTGATTTCATGACAGAGTTTGTGTGCAAACAACAACCCAGCAGAGTGAGCTGCTGATTTGTGTGGGGCATGTTTCCCCTTCATCTAGACTGTTTTGAAGCATTCCTTCTGTGAGAGGCAGTATCTCTTATTTCGACTCACTGCGGTTGTTTGCAAAAAAAAAAATCTGACTGCAGAAGAATTGCTGTGGGTTTGGGTATCCTTGGGGAGGAAGGCATTTCTGAACATTTGACTTGATTTGGACTCATTTAATGTAAATACAGTGGAGCTTTACATTTTTACTCCCAAAGTAGCATGGCTGTTCTATTGTAAAAAAAATCTAGTAATGGAACCTCCCAGTGCTTATATGTATGTATACATATTGTTATAATAGCTACAGATTTAAGCAAAATTGTAACATGGGAAAATGGTTCAGTGAAGGTGTTTTATGCCATACGAAAGAGCAACGTGCTCAGACACCACTCTACTGTGTATCCAGGATTTCCAGTGCTCAACCTTTTGTGGCTCATGAAAAGGGATACTGTTGCTTTAAAAGGCTGTCACCCATCCCCCATCCACCCTTTTATGTGCAGACAATAAAATGGTTTGGAATGTTGACAAGTCAGTGGCAAGCATTTCACTGAGATGTTTTAGTCTGACTCTGTTCTGTTTGAAAACTATCACCACTGTGCTAATATAGTTTACACAATACATGGAGATACTACTGTGTTGAAGCTTTTTATTTTACCCCATTTATTATATTTGAATTTGAGTTGCTACTAGACTTTTTTCAAATTTTTTTTTTGGTTTCCGTTTCCCAGCAACCATCAAGCTACATTCCTTGTTGGCCCATTGATTCTTATAGAAGACACTAGGAGGGAGAGGCGAAAAGGCAGCAGAATGTTTAGTTGATCTTTTTCATTCCCCTCAACAGCCTTTCTTCTAGTGGCTGAGAGGTGTGGTAAATGATACTTCTAATCCAGTCATGATGTTTGGCTGCAGTAAGACTTACAGAGCATGTCTGTATGCCCACATTCCTGTATACTTATGCATACTGCAGCAGTGTTTTCCACCTGTTATTTATATGTATATTGTCAGCTTCTTTCTGTGTCTTACCATTGCTGATTTTCAAGTCTTCTTATGTGTATTGACAAGGACAACAACAACGCTTTTTTTAGAACCACCTACATAGAGATGGAAGATATAGCAAATCTGCTGGTTGATAAGTTTGGCTGTAATTTTTCTGCTCTCTCTCTCCCCTGACCCCGCTCCAGTAAATTCCATCAAGCAACCACCCCTCCAGCTATCACTAGGGAGCAGGTCCTAAATGCTCTAAGGCCAAAAACACTGCATTGATAAGCCCCAGTAGGACACCGCAACAGTCATTCCTCTCCACAAGGGTGGACCATCAGCTGTCCCATGGAACTACAGACCCATCAGTCTAACAAGCCTAATATGCAAAGCCATGGAATGAGTTGTCATGGAAATGGTTAACAAGGACATTGGCAGCCTACAGACTCCAGACCTGTCCTAGTTTAGCTTTATTAATGTAGGGTCATGGGTACTTAACCTGGTAGACTTCTTTGAGAGTTTCACCTAGACAATGGACAAGGGTAAAACAGTGAATAGTGCATATCTTGACATAGCCATGACATTTGATACAATACCCCACTCAGGCATTGTTCACAAGCTCTCTGGGCTAGGCATAAATTCCTACATAACTCGCTGGGTTACAGACTGTCTCACAGGTGTGGACCCAAGAAGTCAGAATCAGTGAGACCACCTCCACCAAGAGACCAGTCACCAGTGGAGTACCCCATGGCTCTGAGCTGGGTCCACTTCTGTTTGGCATTTCATTCTCATAAGTCAAGGCTAATGTTCAAGGCCTCTGACTCACTAAATTCACAGATGACTGTAAATTGGGAGATATGTTAGATTTCCCCCCAGGACACCAACATTTTGCAAGAGGATTTAACAAACTTGCCAAAGCCGTGGTCTAAAATTCAATACCAAAAATGAATTAAAATGCCCTTTGGGAAGCTGTCAACCCGTTATTTACTCTCTTGATAAAATTCCCCCAATAGTCAGCCCACTAATAAGGAAACTGGGAAATTATATAGACAACAGTCTGACATTTGACCAGTATGTAGCTAAGATAGTAAGAAAATCATTCTGTGTTGGTCAACTTATAAGTAAGGGTATGGCATCTTGGTCCAAGGAAGTTAAAGTATCACTCTTCTTGGCCCTTATCAGGCTTCAAAAACAAAAAGCAGAGCCAGCATACAGTGTTCCAGAATTTCTTGTAATGAAATAAATTAGACCATTACAAATTAAAAAACAGACCGGTTTCGGCAGGAAAAAAACACAGCCTTTCCTCAGTGTTAATTACATTCATTGTGGTGAGCAAAAGTATATATACACACTCATCATTAATCTGATTGGTTCAATCAAAGATTTTCATTTAAACCAGGTGGGAATAATCCCCCTAGTTTGATTATCCACTTCTTTTCCTTGGTGTTTAGGATAGAATGCAACCCAGTTTTGTTGTGCTTGCTACCAAAAATTCTATCAATTATAGTAAAAGTAAATTTGGCAGAAGCATGTATTAAATGTTGTTTGTACAATGCATTATTCTGTCTCTTGTTTTTTATGTTACTGATATGTTCAGAAATCCTAATTCTTAGCGGTCTGGACGTTTGTCCAACATAAAATGAACCACAATGGCAAGTAGCCAAATAAATGACCCAGTCAGTACTGCAGTTTGCAAAGAATTTGAGATCATAAACTACTGGGCAATTTCTGTTGGAAAATTGTTTTGACTTATTGATCTTGTCACAGTTTGTACAGTGTCCACAAGGGTAACAGCCTGTCAGTGGATCCCCTGTCAATGTTGTTTGGATCATATTCGAGTTATTCTTCCTATTCCCATGTTTAAAATGATTGAAAAAAGACCCCAAATTTTTTCCTTTGCGAAAGGAAAAAAGGCATTTGTCTGGTATGAGACTTGATATGTCTGGATCATATTTGAGAATGTTCCAATGTCTATGCACACTATCAATCAGATGATTGGAGTTCCTGGCGTAAGTCGTTGTAAATCTCAAGGTGGAATCTCTGTTTGGTTTATGCTGATTATACTTCATTAGATTACCTCTGTCAAAAGAATCAGCCATGTTGCTTGCAGCTAAAACATGCCCCATACCATATCCTCTGGATTTAAATCTATTGGTAAGGTCTCTCCTGTGAGTCTGAAAAGCAGACTCATTGGAACAAATGCGTTTAATTCTAATGAATTGAGATTTTGGAATGTTACGTATAACATGAGGGGGGTGAAAACTGGAGGCATGAAGAATGGTATTGTACTCAGGGTGTTTTCTGAATACCTCAGTTGATAATGTGTTGTCAGCCAATTTAGTGACAGAAACATCCCAAAAAGTAATGTTACTACGGTCATGGTGGAGGGTGAATTCCAATCCCCAGATGTTATTGTTCAAATATGTTAGAAAGTCATATAACATTTGTAATTCACCTGTCCATACCAACCAGCAGTCGTCAAGGTAATGCCTCCAAATGTCAATGTGTGGTAGAAATGTATTGTTGTCACCATCATAAATAATATGATGTTCAACAAAGGCCATAAAAAGATCCGCATAAATGGGGGCAAATGATGCCCCCATTGCTGTCCCCTTGACCTGCCAATAGCATTTGTCTGAATAAAAAAAGACATTGCTAGTGAGGACTAGTTTGGCTAACTCGATCAGAAAAGAATTGAAAGTGGATGGATATAAGTCTGCCTTTTCCAACCAAAAGGACAGGGCCTCAAGGCCAGATTGGTGTGGAATATTGGTATGTAAAGAACAAACATCCAGGGTACAAAGTAACCAGTTGTCTTCAAGCTGACTATCAGAAATAATCTGAAGAAAGCTTGTGGTATTATGTAGTCTTGAACATACCATTCCCAATAAGGGTTTGAGATGTTTGGTAAGAAACAACGAAAGGGGTTCTGTGATGTAACCCCTTCCAGAAACAATGGGTCTACCCGGAGGATTCGAGAGATCCTTGTGGATCTTGGGCAAGAAGTAGATATATTGGGTAGCCGGGTCCTTGACAATAAGTTGTTGTGCAATTTCGTTGGTTATGATACATTCATCTCTGGCCCAGTATATGAAATCCTCAATATGTTTTTGAAACCTGGATGTGGGGTCAATGCTCATCAAGGAATAATATCTGGGATCAGACAATTGTCTGTTCGCCTCCTTGTCATAAGCACTCCAATTCAAAATAACAACAGCACCCCCCTTGTCAGCCGAAATGATAATATTTTCATTG